>NW_008626420.1:21704-29425 GCF_000691845.1 Merops nubicus
GCGGCCGGGCCCCGCCCGGCCCAGGCACTCGGTGCCCCCACTGACTGGCTCCTGCCTCGCCACCCAGTGAGTCATGGGAAGAAGCTGCCGAGCTGGACGGTGACTCTGCCTCCTCGCACGGCCCGTGAGAACCACTCACTGAGGAACAGTAACCCATACTCTACTACTAAAATAAGGAGTAATTCTAGCAGAGACTTTCTATTTCATTACAGTTTCCTGCCCATGATTACAGATTATCAAAATAACACTGGTATAGTGTTCATATGCAAGGAAAACAAGTACTTAAAGAGATCTTAGGTTGTGTTCCATCCATGTTGTTTTTATTACTATTCAAGTTTTGCCCAGTTTGAAAAGCAGGTATCTGCTTCTGACCAAAATGTTCTTCAGCTTCTTGGTCTCAATCTTTACCTATAGTTTGTTTCTATTCAGTCATCTCTAGTTATAGCTTTTCACTTTCAGAGTAACATAAGTGTATAGAATAGACATACTTGACAAAGATCACTAAAACAGTGACTGATTACAGCATGTTCCTTCCTTTATTCTCAAAACAGCTACTTGTTCAACCTTCTGCATATAGCAATGAAATAAAAGAGACAGGCTACTGCTCGCACTGCTGCTGTGAGACTGAGCACTGCCTCTTGTCTGTCCTCTCACAGCAGTGACAAGAATTTCAAGTATTTCGTGTGTACTTGCATTCCTCCTCCCTCATTACCTCTTGGGTCTTCATAGTGACATTGATAAATACATTATAGCCACCAGCAGAGAAAAGCATGGTGCTATTTTACAGCTGCTAGGCCTTTGAGAGGTAAATCCAGTTCCTATTCAAATCAATGATTGACTGACTTCAGTGGAAGGAAAACCAGGCCTTAATTACAGAATGTCAGGGGCTGGAAGGGATCTCTGTAGATGATCTAGTCCAAGCCCCCTGCTAAAGGAGGTTCCTAGATCAGGTTGCACAGGAATGTGTCTTGGCAGGTTTTGAAAGTCTCCAGAGAAGACTCCACAACCTCTCTGGGCTACAGGCTTGGGGAGGAGTGGCTGGAAAGTGCCTGGTGGAAAAGGACCTGGGGGTGTTGGTGGACAGCCGGCTGAACATGAGCCAGCAGTGTGCCCAGGTGGCCAAGGAGGCCAATGGCATCCTGGCCTGCATCAGAAATGGTGTGACCAGCAGGAGCAGGGAGGTGATCGTGCCCCTGGACTCAGCACTGGTGAGACCATACCCTGAGTACTGTGTCCAGTTTTGGGCACCATGGTACAGGAAGGACATGGAGGTGCAGGAGCGGGTCCAGAGGAGGGCAGTGAGGCTGGTGAGAGGGCTGGAGAACATGCCTTGTGAATAGTGGCTGAGGGAGCTGGGGTGGTTTAGACTGGAGAAGTGAATACTGAGAGGAGACCTTATTGCTCTCTACAACTACCTAAAAGGAGGTTGTAGTGAGGCTGGTGTTGGTCTCTTCTCCCAAATTATTAATGATAGGGCAAGAGAAAAATGACCTCAAGTTCCACCAGGGGAGGATTTGATTGGCTATTAGGAAGAATTTCTTCACTGAGAGAGTGGTTAGACACTGGAACAGGCTGCCCAGGGAGGTGGTGGAGGCATCATCCCTGGGGGAATTCCAAAAAACAAGTAGATGCAGCACTTGAGGCTGTGGTCTAGTGGTTAGGGAAATGTTGGGATGAAGGTTGGACTTGATGATCCTGGAGGTCCTTTCCAACCATAGTGTTTCTATGGTCAACCTGTTCCAGCGCTCCATCACCCTCAAAGCAGTTTTTCCTTAAGTTCAGATGGACGTTCCTGTGTTCCAGTTCATGCCTGTTGCCCCTTGTCCTGTCATTGGGCACCACTGAAAAGAGTCTGGCCCCATCCACTTCACACCCCCATTTTAAACATTTATAAACATTGATAAAATCCCCTCTCATCCTCTCTTCTCCAGGCTAAACAGACCCACATCTCAGCCTTTCTTCTGGAGAGAGATACCCCAATGATAATCATCTTCATATCCCTCTGTTGGAATCTCTCCAGTAGTTCCTTGAGTCTCAAGTTCTCCAGCACCTGTTTTAGAAAATCATCATGAATGCTCTTCAGGGACCTCCTGGAGTGTGTGACTAGCTGTGTTACCTGTCCATCAAATACTGGGATGACTGAAGTCCCCTGAGAGAACCAGGACATGTGATTGTGAGGCCACTTTCATCTCTCTGTGGAAGGACTAATTGACTTCCTCTTCCTGATCAGGTGGCCTGTGAACACAGTGCCACTCATGTTAGCCTGCCCCTTAATTCTTATCCATAAGCTTTCAACACATTCTTCATCCCTGCCCCCTCCATAGGCAGAGCTACATTCCAGTTGCTCTCTCACATAAGGAGCAGCTCCTTGCTGGCCTGTCTTTCCTAAAATGTATGAAGCCATCCACGACAGCATTCCAGTGAGACAAGGCATCCCACCACATCTCTGTAACTGCAAGGAGTTCATGGCCCTTCAATCACACCCAGATCTCTGGTTCTTCCCATTTATTCCCCATGCTGTACGGGCATTTCAGAGACTTAACCAAGCAAGGTTTCCCCAGAGGGGTGCAAGAGGATCCACAGCAGTTATACACACCTTTCGGGTGGTTGGCCTTCTGGCTTTCATCTTGGAAGGCCACTAAGGAAGATTTGTTGCTGCTCTGCTTGGCCTGGATTATTCCCAATTTGAATTGCATGGCACATGCATTGCCACCTTGGACCCTGCTCCCCAAGTCCTATCAGTTCAGGGCCTGCCTCACCAGTTTAGCTAGCCTGCTGTCACAGATTCCCTTGCCTCTTTGAGACAGGTGTATTCCGTACCTCCCTAACAGTTTATAGTCATCAAAGAATGTCCCATTCTCATAAAACCCAAAACCCTTGTGACAGCACCAGCCACGTAGCAGGAGTTGCTATTCATTATTTGCCTGTTTCTGGCTGCCCCCCTTTCTTCTAACGGGTAAAATGGAAGAAAAGATAACTTGGGCACCAATGTGTTTCACTGGCATCCCCAGGGCTTTATAATCTTCCTTGATTCTGCCCAGGTTCTGGTTCACAGTCATTCATGCCCATATGGAAGAGTAACATTGGATATTAGTCAGTGCTCTTGACAATATGTGGCAGGCTCTTGGCAGAGTCTCAGATCTTGGCTCCCAGGAGGCAGTGTGCCTCTTGTCACTCCCTGTCAGATCAGCAGATGGCCACCTCAGTGCCCCTTAACAAAGAGTCACCCACTACGAGCACACGTCGTTTCTTTCTGCAGCATCCACTGCATGCTGCTGTTGCAGTTTCTCCGTGTAGGGCTTCTTCATGGGTGGCCATAGGTATTAATGCTTCAGATCTGGTTTTGGTAATGATGTTAGAGGGTGGATGATGAAGCAGAGTCCTCCTTTTCTGAGGCACCAGAGTCCAAGGTGCCTCTTTTTCAGTGGTGTCTGCTACAGGAACATAGTTTTGAAACCATGTACCTAACTCCATCTCGACTCCTCTAATGCTGCACAGCCTTATGACCGTTTCTTGCAGCCCAGGCCCCTGACACAACAGGTTGCCAGCCTGCACACACCTCTTGTGGATACTTACCTTTACATCCAGAGAAGGGCCCAGGCACTGGCCACAACCTGCCACTTGTACTGGAGTACCCTTCTTCCCCAGGTCCACCTGAGTGGCTACGTCAGAATTCTCAGGGGCTTTCTCTATAGGAACACTGGTTTTAGCTGTTAAGCAAGTGCCCACCACCTGGGCTGTGGATCTACAAGCAAGACACAGAGCCCTCCCTGCTCAGCCCCCGCACAAACTGCCACACCATACCCTGGCTGACGGGCCACCCCCTGCTTGCCTGCTGCGCCCTTGCTGGAGGGCCGGGCCCAGTTTGCATCCCCGGGGCTGTTTCAGCCTCCCACGGTTGCCCCTGGCACTGCCCCAGGGCCACATCAGCCTCGCTAGGAGAGCTGCCAGCTCCTGGCAGGTCTCTCTGCTCCTCTTCAGGTTTCCCTGGCTCCTAGAAACCACCATCCACCTCTTCTGCTGGCCACTGGCCCAGTATAGAATGATGTTATCATTAACAGGCAGACCAGCAGCCAAACTCCTCCCTCCCCTCCCCCATCACACAAAGACCCCAAGTGCCAGACCACCAGAGGGAGGAACGAGCCAATGCCCTCCCTCACTGCACCTCGGGCAAAGAGGGGAGGGAGCTGACTCGGGAACCATGCTGTGGGAGAGGGAGTCAGCCAGACACTGAGTCCAGTTATGGAGTAGTTTCCCAGAGAGAGACTCATGATCTTACCCTGCCATCCTGGGACCTCCACTTGCTGTGAAGAGCTGGGGAGTCCTTTCAATAACCAGAATCTCCACGCTGCATAGACAAACCTCCAACACCACTGCAAGTGGAGTCAATTCTTATATAATTGGCTTCTTGCCCTGCCTCCAAGTTCATGTGGAAGGAGGGGACCATGGGGGAAAAGCAGTCAGGAGGGTCTCTTTTGACTGATTGTGGACATCATCCATATGCCAACCCTCATTCAGAGCTGGGGGTTTAACCCCAGCACTGCACCACCTCAAACAATGCTCAGCCATGGCACTTACCATTGCCACTGCTGCGTCCTTCACTGATTTAATCAGCAAGGAACTGTACTGTCAGGCACACCTCACAAGACCCAAGCCATCAAAAGCATGTAAATGATCAAAAAAGAGATTCTATGTTTAGCCAGCCCCACTTTATACATAATGAGTAACTAGTTGGTGTGTGATTTAATCTTAAAATATTTTATTAAGCACAGATAATAATGCAGAAATCCATGTAATAAAACAACTTTAGAGAAAAAACTAAGTTAAAATGACTTACTATAAATATTGCACTTAGAATTCCTGCTTTACATACATAACACGTTAAAAAATTGAAGAGTTATAAATTAACAGCTTCCAAGTAATTGGAATTTGGTATGTTTGAGATCAGATGGCTGTGCTGCAAAGCTTTAAGACTTAGGTGCAAGATGAGAACACATCTTCCTGTATTGGATGCCACTTTGTGCCTGGGTGTGCCTAGGTGCATGGGAAGGAAGAAAGGGTGAACATGGTCTTAGTTTTGACAGTCAGCTGTATTTTCATGACTTACATTAATTGAAATTTTTGGGTTTTTTTTCAAGAGAGGTGATAGAATGCAGCTGCAGAGTTTAGTTTTAGCATGTTTTGTTTTTCAAGGCATTTAGGATCTTGGAGTTCTTAGTCTTAAAACTCATGACAAAGCTGTTAGGAAGGACTTTGCCTCTACCATCTTCTTCTACCTGGCCCATGATGATGTAGTTTAAACCTACAAGAGAGCATGGAATCATACATTACAAGACAGAAATCCAGGACGTGATTTGCTAAGTATAGCTCTTTCTCTGTGGTTTCTAGTCATTTGCACTGTGTTACCAATGCCTTCTAACATTTTTTTCCTTCCTACCTAAAGTAAGTGTAAACTTCCTCACCTACCTTTGCCATGCTTGTTATGCAATAAAGTACAGTTATGTAAAAAATAAGTAGATATTTAGCTAAATATCTACTACATAATTAAATATCTAGGAGATATTAATTAAATCTAGCTGTCAGATGAGTCTGAAAGACATTAGAAATGCAGTATAAACCCTGGGTAACTTGGCTACTAACACCCGAAATGGAATGTGCCTGATTCATTTTGAATATTTTTTCATTTGCTGAGCTTGTGGAATACTGTGCTTGAATCTCTTCATTCCCTTCTGTGCTATGGTTCCATTTATGTTCTCCTGTTCTACCTGTTTCCTTAGGAGGCAGAGCTGAAGACTGATGTATTTTTTATTTAGTTACTTCACTAGAAAACAGGCTCAGTATTTCTTATAACAACATATAGGTAGCCCTTGTTACATTTAACTGGAAATTATCTTGCTTGATCTCTGTATAATACTGTTTAAGACAATGATAGAAATAGTGTCTGTTTGCAGAGATAGAGTGAGCTTAATACTACTTGTATTTCTGCAGTAAAGATCTAAGTATATGCACAAGAGAAACAACAGGGAAACATCTCGATTTTTGTAATTTGCTGTGACATACTGCTCTTCTAGGTTTAGCATGCTGTTATTTTCCCTCTTTAAATAACAGTGTATGAAGACTATCTCCAAAAAATTTACCCATAAAAACAAAATGTGAGCTTTGAGAGAGGTTTTAATTTATATAATGTGGGTTTAAAAAAAAATAATTTTTCAAACTCCTTTGATTTGAGTCTAATCCTTAATAAGTAAAACTGAAAAAATTCAATATAAACCTAGATAACTAGTTGGTTTTATCTTAGATTGATTATCATATTAGTTGCTGATTATAGAAACAATTACTGTAATTTTACTGATTTTTGTGGTAATATTTCAAATGGTACTTTTCAAAACTACACATGACTCCATCATTTATATTATAAACACGTAAAGCAGTTATTTGTATGTACTTACCTCTTCTGATGAGAGGACACTGCTTACATACAACAATAATCTTGGCACTCATACTCTTGCCAGCTTGTTGAATTGCTAAATTACCTTCCTTATATACAAAAATGATTGATACTGTTGCATGCAAACTGCCAGCCCGTGTTACTGCTGTGATTACAGTCCCAGTTATTACTAGAAGAAAAGACATTTGATACTTTTTTGCTATTTTTAGACATAAATTTTGAGGCATCTTAAAAAAATGAATAAGTATATTAGCCCATAATAAGGAAACAAACAATACTGGAAACAGTTGCTAAAAATGTGAGAATCACCTGCAGTAGATAAATCACTGGTGACAATTTTTTGTGGCAGCAAATATAAAACTATTCCTAGAGTGTATCAGTCTCTTGCAAGCTCAGTTCTAAGGCTTTGATAAATTTGATACTGCTTTACAGTAGTATCAAATGCAGTATTTTACTTGACAATCCAGTTCTACTTTAATGACTAATTTTAAAACAGTGGAGAAGCTGAATTGAAAACTCTCTAGCCAAAAGCTGAATTTCCATCTGTCTGACATTCTCAAACGAGTAGCAAGGGACAGTTAATGCTCTAGGAGCTACATTTTGGTCTGTCTGAGGCCTGACGCTGATACAAATTTTCCAATTTCAGCCAAATTTAGAGTACAGATTAGACCATTGTATCTCCCAAACACCTCTCAGTATGAAAACAAAGATATCTTTTGGGTTTTTTTCTCTAGGATGACTAGATGAACTGGTAGGCCATTTTATTTGCCAAAAGGGAATGGTAAGCAGTATTAACAATTCTTTTTATTCTCAGATCACCTCTTGTAAATAAGCTATTCTATTTTGGGATCAATTAGATCTTCAGTTTTTCAAGTAATTTAGATTAGGTGTTTGTAAATTGCATATTATCTTCCTTTAATCCAGAGCTTTTAATTAAATGGGGATCTTCAGGTTCAATCAAAAGAGAACTGTGAATGTTTAAATGCTGGCTATTTCAGTTATATGTCTAGAAAAAAAATAAAATAAATGCATGATTAAAGAGAAATAGCTCTTCTTTTCTAAATTCATAAAGTCAGCAAATAAACCTAGAATAAATCATATTCTACAAACAGCACACTTTCTGTTCTTACCTTAGATACAGTTGCATTCACATTAGCATATAAAATAGTTTTACTCCTGCCATGGTAAAGACTGAAAAATTTCAAGCTCTATTTCAGTATTTGGCAAAAGGTGAGAGAAGAGAATGTCATTCATTACCCTGAAACTAGGGAAA
>NW_008626420.1:29456-46672 GCF_000691845.1 Merops nubicus
AGTGTCATTTACCATCAACCACAACAGCTGAGGTGTAGTTAGCAAGAGGGGAGCATTTCTTTTTTTCTACCTGCTTCTTTTGGTGTTTGGGCCAGCCTATACCACTGGCAAATCAGCTATAAGGTTACAGTAAAAAAAAAAAATTAACAAACTAAAAAAAAAAGGAAGGGGGGAAGTTGCCTCATCAATTTTTTTAAGCATATTACAGAGAATGAAAAAAGCTTCCAGCATTAATATTGGAAAATACTCAGAGAGAGAACTGAGTAAATCAGCAGTGCCAATGCCAACCACATGCACAGCAGGCACCATTTTCCCCAGTGATTCCTGCCTGTGTATGGAAAGCAGTGCTCCTAAGTTTCCATGTCTTCTGATTTCTTTTCAAAATGTTTTGGAAGTCTGTAAAGTGAATTGTGGAATAGTCAGGAGGTAAAGCACAAAACATGTAGTGGCTGGTTACAGGTTGGTTACAGTGACAACACAGCAACCCATCAGCACTGCCCTCAGCCCGAGAAAGCGCCTTTGTCTCGGGTACACCTGCAGTGCCTGCTTCAGGCACATAAGATGGTGTAAAAATACAGCCTGTGCATTAATGGTAACTCAGAACTACATCAGGTACAATTCCTATGAATCTAAAAACACCGTGACAAGTGGATAATTAAAAAGAAACAAACTTTGCTTCCTTACCAAAGTTGCTTGAACAATAATTACTTTGCAGAGTCCCACTCCTCTTACACTTCTGCTGGCACAGGGCAGCTGTGGGTTTCACAGCTGTTTGAAGAGCAAAAAGGAAACTGAAGTTGAAATGAGGTATTCAATACAAATGCAAAGCAGTGTGTTCAGAAAATAAAAAATGAATAATCCCAATGTATACATTAACCAGATCTGGTATTGCAAGGGATGAACACCACAATAACAATATTCCTTTTCTCTGCCATCACTTCCAATCATCTTCTCACATGTGTCTCAGCTACATCTCTCTTCTAGTGACCTTATAGAATGGGATGGGATGGAAAATTTAAATTTGATTTTAGCATGATCTTAAATATCTAACTTATTCAGTGTTGTTGCCAGTTGCCATGCAGCCCTAGTAGTACACTTAAAGTATCAGAACATTGTATTACAGTAACATTTCAGAGGGAGGGGGTGCCCTTTTATCTGAAATTCCTGTACTGTGATGGAAGAGTTCAAATTTCTGACTTTGAAAATTTTTTTCACATAGCTTTATGACACGTAGGAAGGACTGTACAGTTTTTAATGATGACATTTGGAAACACAACATAATGTCTGAAGTATCTATTTAATATTAAGGATTGACATTTCCTTTCTGCAATGGATTGCTTTGTTTATAAACAAGTGAATACAGTTTGTATTTTTTTCCTCCTTCAGTGAATGTTAATAGTCTCTACTTAGCTAACCCTTGCTATGTAATCTGTTGTGATGTGTATTTTTAAGGCTTTTATGTCCTTTTCAAGTATTTGTTAGGAATTAGTCAATGACACTATAATTATTGGAAACATGGAGCTGATACAGACAGATTTAAAAAAACCCAAACCCCTATATAATCCTAAAGAAAAACTAAATTAGTGATGAGAAATATCTTGGTAGTTTTTTACTTTTTTCAGAATGGAACATTTTGCCGAAGTTTTATTCAGCCTACATTTTCTGAAAAAGAACTTATAACTAATTTTCCAATCAGCAATTTATACTGGTGTTTCTTTTTAATTGAATTAATTGATTATTTTAATAATTTTCCAAGTTTCTGAGAGTCAACGGAATGGCATTAAAATTACTTAGTCTTCGGTGTTATGCCCATGGCTGTTAGAACATCTGCATATTCATTGTTTTGCCTTTCAGATCCAAAGTTTAAAAATTTAACTCCATATTTTTCATTTATTTCAGGTCAGTTGTTCATTTGTGGGTTGGATTTTTTTTTTTTTTTTCAGTCTTCACATAAGTGGTACCCAATGAGACCCTTTAGAAAGATCAGTGCCTCCCCCAAGGAAAAGTGTTCTGAAGAGCACGTGACTATGTCAGTGGAGGCACACCCAGTCCTGTTCTCCATGATGTATCCTCAGTCCTACAGTCAGATCTGCAGGGTGAGGGGAGTGGAACACCCCACTGCCATCTCATCCGCTGCCTTGACGTGTCTGCTCAGTTCTTTCCTAACAGTGCACTTCCAAAAACATTTATAATTATACGCTGAATTGTTTTTTATAAAGTGGCTTCTGTGTAGATTATAATGTAGAAATAATACACTATATTCGGCTCCTAGAACTTTAAACTAAATTATAATTTTTCAAATTATTGTTGTTTCAGATCAGAGTTAGTGCTTGGCAGGGTGCCATGCCATTTAGTTACCTTTCCTGACATCAGTTCCTAGGTCAGGTAGGTTCCTCCTATCTCAATCCTCCATGTGGTACACCAAAAATTAAGAAGTTAATGTTCCTTGAGCCTTTCAATTCAGTGTCCATAGCAGGAAGATAAGAAATGTAGCAGGTAGATGAGTCACATTTGCATGTGAAGTGCTGGGGTTCAACCCCCAGCCCTGAATGAGGGTTGCCATATGGATGATGTCCACAACCAGGCAAGAAAGACCCTCCTGATTGGTTTTCACCCAGGGTCTGGCCAGCCTTGGGTGAGAACTGATGAGGAGATCACCACCAGGTGCCCCCTCCTTCCACATTAACTTGGAGGCAGGGCAGGGAGCGACCTCTGTAAGAACTGACTCTGCTTGCAGTGGAGTTGGGTTACGTGTCCACACAGTGCATGTGTTGTGTGGGGTTCTGGCTATTGAAAAGGCTTCTCAGCTCTTCATAGCAAGTGGAGTTCCCAGGATGGTTGGGCAAGATGATTGGAGTCATCACCTGGGTCCTTCCATCTACCATAGCAGGGTTCTGGGTTCACTTTGCTCCCTTCTGTACACCCTGTGCTGTGTGTGAGTACATTGACTTACATCTCCCTCCAGTGGTCTGGCATCTTGGATCATTGGTCTGTGACTTAAGAGTGGAAGGAAAACTTTGGCTGCTGGTTTGACTGTTGATGATAATATCATTCTTGGTTAGGCAAGTGGTCAGCAGAAGAAAATGCCAGTATGGTAGCTGCCAAATATTTGTTGAGGTGCTCTTATTTTTCTAAATTTAATACTAGGATTATGCATTACAAGTTATTCTTGTTTGGTTCTCTTGGGTTTTTTGGTTTTTTTTTTTTGTGCTAACACTTCACATTTTACTTTTTAGTTTAGTAAGTTATGGTTGGTGATTAGCTTTGCTGTGATTAGACAGTGGAGGCTGCCTATTGTTTCTACAGAGGTATTTTAGCAAACTATGAACTGAACAAGAACCAAACTAAAAGTCTAGTTCCCTATGGTTTTATGTGTAGCCACATTGACATGACTTGATCCAACGAAATAAAAAGATCAGTTACTTAACTATATGTATTGGGTTAATCTTCGTTACTTTTATTGATGTATAACATTTATTTTTTCAAGTACTAATATTTTTATGTAAAATAGAGACCGAGGTAAGTCTTGAAAGTGCTATTAAAGTTTATTTTATTAATGCCTGGAGTTCTGTGCTAATTTGAGCAGGTTTGATTTGCAAGATAATAAACTAAGTCTATTAAACTGGACACTTCTGAATGCAAATGATTGATCAGAATTTTAACTAAACTGTAGAGTTTTGGTGTGCTTTGGTCTGGTTTTAAGATCAGAAATGCTTACACCATACATAACTAATGAGACCTTGAGCAGACTTGCTTCTGTCTGCTTGACAAGTCTTTTTGAACACCTCCCCTCTCTTCTCCTCTCTCAGATGACTTTGCACTGGTTTTATTTTCTAACACCGAAGTTGTCATAAATATTGATTTAGAGCTAATTAGTAAAGTACACCTGGTTTGCATGCACATACACAAATGTCTCACAGCAAAACTCTGAGTGCAAATGTAGCAGGAGATCCCTGACAGCCTGGAGGAGCTGGGGCCAAGTGTCTCAACAAACGGCTTCGCTAAGAAGCGCTGAAGCGCGTTATAGTGAAGAGCTGAATTATTTATTATTAGACTAGCTGTCACATCAGAATGATTCACAGGTTATGATGATTTCATTTTTAGAATGTTTATTTTTATCTCTTTTAAATACCTCTCATTATCAGGATTTAAGCAGCACAGCTTTGTGACCTGCTGACAGGCCATCGCTGTCCTGACTTCTGGTGCCTTTTCAAGTGCAAATCAGGTTGTGTTGCAAAAATATCATAAATAATTTTGTTTTCTGCTAAAGCTGTATCTTAAATATGTCACATTCAGGTTATAGAAACTGTAATAATTTATCCCTTCAGTATCTCAGTAATGAGGTAGTTTGAACAATACCTTCAGAGAAATCCTCCTCTGATCTTTCATATATGCTGTCTGGTCTTAAATATAAAAGAAAAATTATTTTTGGTGTGACATTTGTTTGTAAGTTCCAATCCCTGAATTTTTTAAAATTAAACTAATTCCAAGAGAGTGTCATATTGACAGGATGTTGACAGAATCTGAATAATGCTCAGGTGGCTTCCATACCAATTTTGCTTGATTTTAATAACTATATTTTTACATATTAACTTATTTAAAGGAACTCTTTCTTCTATACAAAACTATTTCCTGAAATATTGAGAACTTCTTAAAGAAAAGAATTTTGCTCATCCCTTCTTCTATGGAATTTGCTAGTTAATGTCAAAAATTGAGAAGAGACAATCCTCTCTGCTGGAGTGAGTCACTGTCATACTAAACTCTTGCCTGGATAGATTTTCTTTTAATAATGTTAAATAGATTCTCAATTGAGTATATTAATTTTAATCCATTCCTTCATCTTTTAAAATATTAATTAACTAACCTTAAACCTGTGGGTTTTAATACATTTTCTATTACATTTTTCAGAACCCTCCCCTTGTCCTGGAATAATTTATTTCTCTGAGATGTAAAATAAAGCCAGTAAAACTTACGTGAGGTAGTAGGCACTGCTGTGGTAATAGGTAAAACTGTAGTTGTGGGTAACTTATATGGTCTAAATTTATAATGGCCAATAAAACCATCAGCTGTTAAGCTTAAATCAGACAAAAACTGAATAAACAACTCATTTCTCTCAGACAGAATAGGCCTGAAATAGAAAAACAAAATTATTTCCATTGTTTTGAAAGTCAAAGACAAAAAGCATCAATAGCATTCTTACCCCCCCCCCCCCCCAAAAAAAAAAAAAAGGGGAGCACTTTAATTATTAGTCTGAATGCAGGATCTGCCCCTAGACTAATACTGAAATACATATTTATTTTGCAGGCATGTCAGACACTGATGTTTTGGTTGTGAAACTAATTCTGATTAATCATCTAAACCTCTGATTCCTGAAGGTTTCATCAACATGAGTATCTTAATTCTTCTGTGTGACTTCATTGAATTCTCTGGAATGGAGGTCCCAGCAAGTCTCACAGATCTCATGAGCTGGAGTTATTCAAAGCACTTTATCAGGCCTTTGAAGTAAAAACCTGTGATCATCTGGCAGGTTTTTGGCAGGTGTTTCAGAAATCAGTTTACTCTGATGGCTGAGTTTGACATAACCAAAATTAAGTGTCTGGTTATCTGGAATTCTGTGGATTGACAGATGCTGTGGTAGTTGCACAGATTATGCTTTTCTTGCTGCAGTATTCAAAGAATCATAAAATCATTTCAGCTGGAAAAGACCTTCAAGATCATTGATTCCAACCATTAACCTAACTCTACCAAGTCCACTGCTAAACCATGTCCCTAGAACCTACCTCTTCATGCTGGTTGGGTGGCCTCTAACAGAATCCCATCATGACAGCTGCCTTCTTGGCCTTCCCCCTGACTCTTACCCATAAAGACTCAACCCTATTGTCACCATCATTAAGTTGCAGTCATTCAGAACTCTCCCTAACATACAGAGCCACCACACCACCTCTTCTTTCTTGGCCACCCCTTCTTCAAAGTTGGGTGAATTGGTGTAGATGCATTTCAGCTGGGCTAATTAATGGTCCCACCACCTTTCTGGGGAGAGAATCCCCAATTCCTACCTGACTATTCCCAGCTGCTTTCATGGTTACTAACCTATCAATAATGCTTGTGTCTTTGCTGCTGTGTGGACCACCATCCCCCACCTCTACTGAGACAACAGACTGAAAGACCTTATTAGCACACTGCCCCACAAGCTCTGACATGCTGTGCCCAGGCTCCTCTCTAGCAAATCCAGTTTCCTCCCCATCCCCTCTTTACTCTAGTTTAAAGCTCTTTCAATGAGCCCTGCTAATTCTTGTCCCAGGACCAGACATGTGCTGTAGACATAGGAGGGCACTGATTTGGAAAGATGGGCTCAGGTGACCCTCATGAGGTTCAACAAGACCAAGTGCAGGGTCCTGCACCTGGGCCAGAACAACCAGCATTACCAATAGAGGCTGGGAGAGGACATGCTAGAGAGCAGTCCACTGGAAAAAGACTTGGGGGTACCAGTAAAGGAGAAGCTGGACATGAGCCACCAATGTGTAGCAGCAGCCCTGAAGGCAAATCGAATCCTGGGCTGCATCAAAAGCAGCGAAATCAAATCCTGTGCTGCATCAAAAGCAGCGTGGCCAGCAGATGGAGAGAGGTGATCCTGCCCCTCTGCTCTGCCCTGGTGAGACCTCACCTGGAGTTCTGTGTCCAGCTCTGGAGCCCTCAGCACAAGAAGGACGTGGAACTGTTGGAAGGCATCCAGAGGAGGGTCACAAAAATTATTAGAGGGCTGAAGCACCTCTCCTATGACGACAGGCTGAGGGAGTTGGGGTTGTTCAGCCTGGAGAAGAGGAAGCTTCAGGGGGACCTTATAGTGACTTTTCAGTTCCTGAAAGGGCCCTACGAGAAAGCTGGGGAGGGACTATTCACAAGGGTTTGTAGTGACAGGACATGGGATAATGGCTTTAAGATAGAAAAGGGGAGATTTAGGCTAGACATTAGGAGAAACTTCTTCAACATGAGGTTGTTAGACCACTGGAATAAGTTGTCCAGAGAGATGATGGAGGCCCCATCCCTGGAGACATTCAAGGTGTCTCCCAAGGAGACATCAAACTTTGATGAGGGTCTGAGCAGCCTGACCTAGTTAGAGATGTTCCTGCTTATTGCAGGTGGTAGGACTAGATGACCTTTAGAGGTCCCTTCCAACCACATACATTCTATGATTCTGTGAAAACATAGGTATTAAGTGATGATGATGTTCAGCTGCCATTAATATTGGTATTACACCAACATCAACAGCATTAGTATTGATGTTATTAGACTGTGCTCTAATGAGGCTTCAGGGACAGGACAGAACACAGGTTGGAGCCAGGGCTAGTCATAGAGGGAGAAAGAAAAGGGAAAACCTAGGGAGAGACAAGATATTAAACAACTCTTAGAAGTTCAATTGGAGGTACAAAAAGTTATATTTCATTTTAAAAACAATAAAAATCTTTCAGAAGCTTAGTACAGAACAGTTAGTGAAATGGCACATAGTGGTGGTGAAGTTCATAATTCAAGGCAGTTACTTACGCTGGTGGACTGTCTCCACAATATTTCCCAATTCTTTTAGCATCATTGATTTCTCCACCATTAAACACTGCGACATAGTCATATCTGCAGTAGTTGTCTCTCTCCACATCAAATTTCTCAAACTTTAACTCTATTAGCTGCAGGGAAAGTGCAAATAACTCAGTAAGGTTTTGATCTGCAGACAGTGCTTTTCATAGTAAGGGAGAGTACGAGAGTGAGTAAATGATCTTAGCTCTTCACGTGAAGTACTAATTCATTTTTCTTTCCATAAAGGAAAAGTCCTTAAAGTCCTTAATGCACTTAATTGTGGAGTAAACGTATTTTAATCCATGTGATTTCCCTCCAACAAACAGTTCAACATACAACTATCTATAAACCATTGTCTTCTCAAATATATGCAAGTAACTTCTGATAAAGCTATTTTTATCAATGAATGACAACAGGCGAGTAGGTGTTAGGTACTAAGTTGCTTTTAAAATAACTGTAACAAATCTAGACCACAGAAAAGGTGTGTTTGGTGTCATTGTATCATTCAAGATCTGCTAAGGAAAAAGCAAGGGCCAAGTTATTGAGACACATCTCACTGATTTAATTAAGAGCAGAGTCTGAATCACTGGTTGCCAGTGCTGTACTTACTTAATGCAGAAACACAAAGGTGAGAAACAAAAATATTGATAGAAAGAAGATTTGTAAATAGGAAGACTAAAACCACGAGAAGGTAAGGAACTGTGTTTCCATCCACAATTTCCCTAAACCTTAGGGCTTCACAGTCATACATGAGAACTACTATAACTCTGGCATTTCCAGTACTGATGCTATTATCTCCAATTTGACTTGTATTTATGGACTTTTCTACTTGAAAAACAATGGACAAGAAAACAGAAATGGAATTGACTTCTGTGAAATGGAAGTCCTGCAGGATTGTTCAGTCAGTTGCGTGTAGCAACAAGGGGAAACACAGCATAACTACGTGACTGAAACAGAGGTGAGATATGCACTGAGGTTGCTTCTTCATATGATGCACAACAGTATTTAAATCACCTTTCCATAAACAGCACAGGTGAGGCTTGAAAGATAACACTGAATAGCGTTGATTGTAGATATGCAGGATTTCCCTTTAAAGATCTCTGTCTCAGACAAAGATGGTACTAAATCTTTTAAGACTGTACGAAGAAAAAGGAGTCATTTGTACATTGCATACACTTTAACTGATTTAGTGACATAGCAAAAATGATCTTGTTCTGCATTCATAGTAATGATAGCCTGTTATCACCTGGTGTCTTAGCTTTGCCTGGATATGGTTTTGCACTATTAGATGTGTAAGGCATCATGTTTCCCATGAAGTAACCTAGGAGGACTTGGTTTCAAAGATGAGTAACAGGCTTGTTTCAAAAGTCTTGTTGCCAAGATGAAAAAATGCACTTTAAACGTAAGTACCCATCTGAATAATAAGTTTGTGGTCAAGAAAAATGGCATAAAAATAACTAACACAACTGAGAGCCATAATGCTAAATTTCTCCATTACAGGCAAAAGAGCTGGCAATAATATCTACATTATTATTGGTCATAAGTGCACTTCACACTAATAAAGAAGTATTTAATGATAGACTAGTAGGTCTCCACCATGAGAAGCTCCTCCACCTTCTTTAATAAATGAAGTAATTATTGGTTTGTATTAGAAGCAAAGGAGTACCTTGTTTTATTGCTCACATGCTTGTGAAAGGAAAGTACAGGTACCAGCACCTAGGCTCTGGCAAATGGAAGGGTAAATAGCTTTTCCTGTGCACTTGAAGAGAGATGCTTATTCACTGCTTCCTCAAAAGCGGCTTTTGTCACTGTCAAAATTCTGCCTCATTTGCATGCAACCAACCAGTACATGAAAAATGCATATTCAGAAAGTTACAGATTTATGGAACAGGATCTTCAAAAGGCACAGGATATAATGCCTTTATTTTTACATCTTTTCTACTAGCTTAGGAAAAGTTTCTAAGCATATCTCGATACATTTGGAAAGAACCAGAGTAATCAGTAGTTTACAGATAAAAGTTTTAAAAATCACTGGCCATCTATAGGGTTGTTAAATGATCTGTATCTAGCAAGCAAGGAATGTGGATTAAAGGGGAGTACAGGAAAGACTAAGCTGACATTCTGCTTCAGTTCAAGAGAAAAAAATATCTTGGTAAATGGAAAAGTATGAAAGATTTGAAGAATATATTTATCTAGGGCAGCCTTTTTATTTGGAGGATTATGGTCATGAGCAGAAGAAAGTTGTCTTTACATGTAGACGAATTAAAAGAGCTGAAGTTGGTTAAGAAAACTATGCTTTGTGACAAAAATATTCAGTCATTGCAGAATTCCTGCCAAGGAACAGAGCAGATGGCTCAGCAACAACCAGAAAATGTGAGGCTAGGATTGAGATTAGCCCTGGAGCACAGAGAGCACAGTTGTGTTTGCCATATGTGGTAGGTGGTGGCAAATGACAGCTTAGTCTGCTGTCACATCTCTTCAGGTCTTAATGAAGTGGTAGCGTATGCTCTGACGGCATCTGGCTAATTAAGCAAGCATGAGATGAAGCTTTCAAAATATGGAAAAAAACCCCATACTTTATGAAACATACATTGAAAAAAATCCCTGTGCAGGACACATTCAAATATATTCCCTTTACTGTAAGCAGAATAAGATAATTTCTGTTTTTAATAAATTCAATCAGCTCTCCCTGGGTACCTCAAAAACAAACTGTAGCAACACTGAAAATGCTACAAATCTTGCTAGACTTAAAGCTAGCATTGGTCATCATCATGCTCGGTCCTGAGATGATCACCTGCTCTAACTTAGTTCGCATTATGTTCTGTTAATTAACAAAATGATCTTCAAAAAAATCTATTTTAAAAGCTTCAGCAGTCACAGATGCTTTAAAAAGTTTAATTTTTAAATGTATCAATGCCCAGAAGAGGGCATACAGTGTTGAGAAAGCAGAGGAGCTACTGGAGTGAGCCAGGCAATAGAGGAGAGGAAGGCAGGCACTGCTGGAGGGTAGGTGTGCCTGCACTCCTTGCATCTACTCAACTCTACATCTGCACTGCCATGCAGGCAGCTGTTGTGCAAGCAGGGTGGTGATGAGGGGCTAGCTGGGGCGTGCTGGTGGGGCAACGAGCACCTTACCTGGTTCTTTGGGGCAATGATGTGCCAGGAGCAGGTGACTCCCACGGGGTAGTCTCGCTCTGGCCAGTTGGGCGTTTGGAAGGATCCTGAGGGCTTCACCAGTCGTCCCCCACAGTACTGATCTCCTGCAGGTACAGGGCACCACGCTGAGCACGTGCAAAGGGGCCCAGGTAAGCCCTGCCACGCGCTTGTTCCACTGCAGGGCCTGGCTGAGGGGCACAGCCCTGGTGCCAGCCGGGGCTGGATGCCTCTGCCATGCCCTACCACAGGACATGGCTGAGCCCTTCAGCTCTGATGGTGGCACCTCTGGGAAAACGTATTTCATAAAGGGCAGAAAATGCCAGACACAGCAAAGTGGGGGTGGGCATGGATGGGCTGATGTAAGAAAAAGAGCGAGAAGCATTCTTGCAAACACCAGGGCCAGGGGATAAGAAACCACAGGTGCTAAAGCAGACACTCCCACAGCCCATGGGGAGCTGTGCCTGGGCTGAGGGGCAGTCCTGAAGGAACTGCAGCCTGTGGAGAGCCCACAATGGAGAGAGTTTTTTTTCCACCATATCACCACGTCCCAGTCCTAAATTACAAAGCTGCATCAGGTATCCAACCCTTATTTATTATATGATTATGAAACTTCTTTATTAAATTAACTCTATCACATCACAGTGGTTTACTATATCTTTCAAGAAGTTATCAATACAGGGATACAACTGGAAGGACTAATGAGTTAGTCATCACCTGCACTGCACCTGCCCAACAACCTGTCTAGTCTGGTATCATGCTAATAGCACGTCTTGAAAAACAGTCACTCAGCAGGTCAGTACCACCTCCCTGTAACCTCCCAGCCTCTTGCAGTTCATGGTCTTCCCAAGGACAAGGCAATACCTTTATGTTTAATACCTAACAAATTTTTATTTTGTATGTTTTTCTAATTTTTTTTAAACCAATCTAGAAACTACCATGTCCCCTGGCACAGCACTTCACCACCTAACAGCTCACTGAGAGAAAATCACCCTCTCCCTCCCTTTGCATCTGTTTTTTTTGTATCAGAATAGACGGTGACTGTGATCCCTGTTCACTTTCTCCATACCACTCAGGTCTTTAGCACCTTTTCCTACACTGGCCTTGACCTTCTCTTTTCCAGCATGAAGAGGTCCATGCTGTGCAGCTAGTCTTTGTGTAGAAGATTAACTCCATCATACTTGTTCTCTCAGATTACTTCTGACAGTTTTCTTATACCTTGTTCTGAGATGGGAACACCAGAATGGCACACAGTATTCAAGATATGGATGCATTACAGATTTATAGCAGTGTAACTTGTTGTTGTATGGGGTTTATTCCCTTTTCCAAAGGTTAAGTTTCCATTTCTTTTTTGATACCTATTGAGCACTGGATTGATGCTCAACTGTTGTTTTTGTAAAGTATCTGTTTTAAACCTAAGATCTCATTCCTAAGCAGTAATAGCCAATTCAGAGCCCACTATACTGCAACAAAGTTAGGGTCCTTTCCCCTTACTTGTAAGATTTATCTATATTGAAATTCATCTGCTATTTTATTGACCAGCCATTACCATATTGCTACTAGGTGCAGTTCTTGCAGCCCTTAAAATAGTTAGCCCTCCTCTTTACTACTTTGATTGACTATGATGGCTAAACATTTATACTGTTCTGTTTGTTAAGCAAGGTAGTAAATGAATATGTTGAACAGCACAATCCCTAACATCTCTGGCATCACATTGTTTTAAGCATTAACGTGGCTCTCTGTGAAGTTGTACGGCTATATTTGTCTTCAGAAAATATGTTAATTACCTCTTTCATACGGTTCTGCTGCAGAAAACTTTGCAATGAATCCACTTCCAGCAGTATTAGCATCTGAAGTCATCTGCACCAACATTTTGTTGCTGTTGGATACGAGGGCCCCTGGTTTCACAGTGCCACAGAACCTGCCGATGCGTTGTCCATTGGCATGGCCATTGTATATATCCACAAAGTCGTAGCGGCACAAGTTGTCACTTTCCAGGTCTAAATATCTGAAAGAAAGAACCACCACTTTTCCTTCTGGAACCTGCAGAGAGAAAGAGAGGAAGGGAAGGGGAGATGTGTCTCAAAGTGTGACTGACATCACATACATATCTGATCCCAGTCTTCACATTAGTATTTTCATATCCTTCAGTTCTTGCAAGGTAAGCTCTTTCTGTCAACTCCAGGCAGAGTGGTTTTTAAATCCTATTGGACTAATAATAAACCCAAATCTCTGGCCATCTCTGTTGCCATTATCTTCTTCCTGATTCCCAGTACCATCTATGAGCTAGGCTCATATAGTTGATTGTATGATTATATACCATCACCACCCAGGTCAGCTTGGCATGTCTCTTTTATTTTCTCCTGAAATTATGCAATCAGCCATGCAACTCCCTGTCACCAAGTAAGGGGAGAAGGATGAGGTTAATACAGTTTAAAAAAATATATATGGAACAAGCAATTTACAGTTTTGAGCAAATGAAATGGCCATTCTTACCTTGCTGATTTCTGTCATAAAGTTTGAAGAATTTTTTATTTACTAATACGACTTTTATATATAAAAAAGCAAACTTTATGGCTAATATTGTACAACCCTAAGATTTAGTTATTGGAGTGGGTACAATTAGCTTGAAGGCTGCAGTGAAATAATATTTGGAAAGAATATGTAAAGCCATAAACAGTGAGTTCAAAAGAGCCATTAGTGGATGTCTTCAAAACAGAAAAGAGTTTTGTTTTCTGAAATGTAAGAGAGGGCAAATATTCTTACACATCATCAGCATCTGTGGACATTGCATAAGAGGCAAGAGTACTGAGAAAGATGTAAATTAAGAGAGCATAATAGTTTACAAGGAGAAGAACATTTCCTGGGATAGAGCCGTGAGCTTTTAAGAGAATAAGCAGCACACTGAGAAGTGAAAACTATTCTAATGAAGCACTCAACACTCTGTAACAGGACACGAGGAAGGAAAACAGTATTTTAAAGTATATATGGACCCTAGGCAGGCAAAGTGTAATGCTCTGCCTTCAATTTTCAGCCTGGTAGAGTGGTTACCTATTAAAATAATTGTAGCTGCTCTATTTTACTGAGACACTGCTATTATTTTCTGCTTTAAATATATAACTCACTCTGAATATATCTAGAGCAAGTCCATATTTAAGCCATTTTATTTAGGAGTTCATGAATTTTCTCCTTCCTTAACAGTGACTCACTTTAAAACACCAGTTTGAGATAAACTACAAACAAACTGTTCCTATGTGAATTTGTCAAACATTGTTTTAATGTTGTGAGTTTCAAGTCTAGATAGAATTGCAACAGAGGGAAGAGATCACTTAACCCACAGAAGATACTAATACAGGCAGTAGCTTTAGATGAAGTGAAAAATGTGCTGTGGATACGTTAAGGTTGCTCGTTCATACAGCTGCTGTTATGTCCAGTGCTGACACTGGTCCTGCAGCAGGACAGCTGTTTGCCTGAGCTGTTTTCAGGTGCCCAGAGTCCATGTACACACTGCCTGACCAGCCCCACTGCAGCTCCTGTTGCTGCTTTCAGAGTATTTCCCCTTAAGTCCAAAGTTCTCTTTAAAAAAGCATTCAGTGACCCTGTGCTGATGTACATCAGCCCATCCCTAACACTGGAACAGGTTGGACATTCAAGGTCAGGCTGGGTGGGGCTCTGAGCAACCTGACCTTGTTCAAGATGTCCCTGCTCACTGCAAGTGGATTGGACTAGGTGAGCATTAAAGGTCCCTTCCAACCCAAACCATTCTGTGATTCTGTACTACTACAACAAAACCACAAAACTCATCTAATCTTACCCAGAAATTCCAAAGCACAAAACTGTTTTTTAGAAATCTTTAAAGCTGAATGTTAGACTTAAAACTCACAGTATTGACACAAGCAAGCCCTATAGCTGGTGTCAGAAAATAACACACAGGTATATTTAGTCAGCATAAGGCAAATATAGACACATGGTCATATTGTAAGATAGTCTGTGAAAGCAATACAACACCTTGAACTCATAAATAAATCTCTTGCATTCATTTGTCTTCTGGTCTGAATCACTGAAAAGCATAGTCATTTTAACAGAAAAAGAGATAAAAGGAATTTTATATAGGAATATGAGGACATACGGGATAGGAGTCAGAAGACCTGACTGTTATTTATGGTTATGCTACAAACTCTATGTGACTGGAAAAATCAATTCAAAAGTTCTGGCTGTAAAGATAGTCAGATAAAGTCATATTCAGATTGTTAAATTAAAGCAGCCTTTTTTCCAGAAGTATGTGTGTAAAATAACATATGCTCTTTTGGGGTGGAACACTCTTTATTCATAAGTTTGTACAAATGGTACAAGAGCATCCAAGTGAGGTGACCTTTAAAGGTTATCATGTTTTAAAACAGACTGAGCTGTTAAGCCTACACTTAAGATTGTCCAACATTTTCTGCTACACTGTCTTACAACTTTGCTACAGTTTGCTCATTTTTAAGAATTTTTCTGTTTTCCTTCAATTGTTTCTGAAATTTGAGAATTGGTTCTATCCTATTAGTTAAATAGTTTTGTCAGTGCTTATGAGATTTTTCCCTATTTCCTCAGCTTGCATTGCTTCTTTGAAAACACCCACTCCCTCCCAGAGTTTGAAGGAGGAAGTTGAAACGTGAGCATTGGCTGGTTCTAGACTAATAAAAGATCTTTCTGCAGTCCTTGTAGAAATGCATTCAGATTCAGCCAAGTGGATACTCCTCAGATGTATGCTCATGGATGCTCATTGACAGCTTTGCTCCACGAGCATACTGAACCAGCGCTACCGTGCTCACACCAGCTTCGAGGCACTCAGTCCTGTCCTCAGATACCTGCTCTCTCATGCTGCCCCAGGTGGGGCACAGGAAACCAGGGTGTGGGACTGACATGCACTCAAAAGGGAGAGATGCTGGCAAAGCAGCCAAACTCTGAACTGTCAGCTAACCGTTAACTTAAGTCTTGAGTTGTCAGTTCCACAGTGTAAGTAATTCTGTGCAGTGTTGTATGGCTCCTTCTCTCTTCACCACTGGCTATGTTATACCATACCACATTACATTACCTTAGATCTATCTACCTCTCCTATGAGGACAGGCTAAGATAGTTGGGATTGTTCAGCTTGGAGAAGAGAAGGCTCTGGGGACACTTTATTGCAGCATTCCACTATGTGAAGGGGTCCTACAAGAATGCTGGGAGAGACTTTTTACAAGAGATTCTAGTGCTACAACAAGGGGTCATGGGTTCAAACTGAGAGAGGGCAGATCTAGTTTACAGGTAAGGAAGAAGGCCTTCACTAGGAGGGTGGTGAGACACTGGAACAGGTTGCCCAGGGAAGTCATGGATGCTCCATCACTAGAGGTGTTCAAGCCCAGGCTGGATTTGAGCAATGTGCTCTAGTGGGAGCACAATGTCACTGCCCACGGCAGAAGGTTGGAACTAGATGATCTTTAAGGTCCTTTCCAACCCAAACCATTCTATGATTCTACTAAATATATTTAATCATAGTTTTTAATATCTCTAGCTTCTATTAGTTCAGTCTACTTAATCTTGGTCAAGACTATCCCTCACAAATGTACTGTTTCTAAGTTTTGGTTCACAACAGTCTGTAAGAAAATGTGTAGGAAAACCAGCCACATGGTCACAGATGTTTAACAAGGAGCCTACTCCTGATACTAGTTGTCAGAATAATCCTTGATCACATTTAGCTGAATTTGGGGACACAGGTAATTTACAGAAATGTCTGAGCTGGGGTCCTTAATCACAGTCACTACTTACTGCCATTACTTTATGTAATGATGTAATTGCTTATTAAAGTAATATCTGCCATTATTCACAAAATAACAAAGTTGTTCCAGCATGTTAAGTCAGTTAAAAGTTTGCAGCGTGACCGGAAGACATTAAAGAGTGCAGAGGATGCTGGTTCCACATTCTGGCAGCAGCCACTCCAGGTTGCAGCTGGAAATCCCAAGAAATTCCACCCTAAATACAGGCATCTTTGCAAAACAATACTTTTATTTAATTTCTACCATTTCCCTTTTTAAAATGTTTAAAACTAACATACTAAAATCTGCCAATGTTTATCCTAGGACATTTAAAATATTGCTCCATGAGAAACACAGGGGAGAGAGCGAAGGCCAGCATGACTCAGTATTGTTTACTTTGAGCTACGTTTGAGCCTGATGCAGTAAGATGATGGAATATCTCAAAGGAAGAATTAGAAGGAATTGCAGCTCTTAAGGAAAAAAAAAAGGAGTCAAGGGAAGAAGATGCTCCCCCTGTAGGGTGTGCCTTGTTTTTCTGTTTTATCCATCCAGCTGGTAGCTTTCAATGACAGAGGCACTTTAGCTTCTGCCTCTCCTTGTCAGACTGAGGATATCTGATCCATACTTGCCCTCTGCTTCCTTTTATTTTAACTCTGTGAACTTCTTTAGGATCAGAAATTATGATGCTAAACTCATGTGAAGGATGCCTTACTCCTG
>NW_008626420.1:46703-47102 GCF_000691845.1 Merops nubicus
AAAGGAAAGCAGCCATCCCTGAATTTTTAGGAGTTTTTCCAGACCGCAATTCCCTAAAATCATCCATGTCGATTATTAATATCTTCAGAAGGGGGTGATTATTTTATACATACAATCCACCACAAAATAAGGTCCCTAGATTATTATTATTTTTTTTATCATTCATTGCAGGTATTTAATATAAAGTTAAACGTTAACTTACATTTAAAGTAATTAAGCTGGTTCTCTATTGTTGTTCTGACCAAACACAAAGCCCTCCCTCGCTGTGCCTCTCTCAGTTTCTGGGGAAGGATTCCAAAATTGTCATGGTTTTCAAAATTACTTGGTTTAGATTATTTGCTTCAAAAATAATCTTCGGGGGGGGGGGGGGCCCTTAAAGACACCATATCTGGGGAAAAA
>NW_008626420.1:47133-51301 GCF_000691845.1 Merops nubicus
GCCAACTCTCTGAGGAAATATTTTGCCTCATTTTTAAACCTATACTGTAGATGTGTTTAATATATTTTGGCTATGTTTGATATCAAGATGCTGGTTGTAATTTTTGCCACAGCAGTCTTAGGCAGACTTGAAAAATACATCAGCTATCTGCAAGCCAAACATACTGTTTCTCTCTGCTGAGAATGAATATGAAAGTTACTTGGAATTACATCCTGGGAAGAACCACAGCTCCTGCCTAGTCACTTTCCTGCCTAGTCACTTTCCTGCCTAGTCACTTGTTCCCTGGCTCCATCTTCTCCAGACAGAAAGGAGCAATTTAAAAAAATATTTGGATTAGCTTGCTCTCCCTGACAAAGGCACTAGATTCTGTTCAGCTATTTCTTTTCTGGCAATACAACCATGTGTAAAAATCTGTTCTCTCTTGGAAAGGCAGTTTCACAATGATATAGGAAAATCAATGCTTAAAACATAAACAAAATTATTTAAAATATTTCACTCCCCCAGGGCAAATTCCCAGCTCCCTTGATAAGTAAATTTTTCAAATCTTGTTTAGTTAGCAAACTTGCTAGAAAACAGCTCCTGAACCCGTAAAAATAAACCTACATAAATATATACCTAAATATAAACCTACATAACTGACAGTCTTTAGTATTATTGTTGCACATAAATTTGTTAATAGTTTTATGGGAACTACACAGTCTGACAGAAAACCACAGAACAGCAGTGAAGATTCTCGGACTTTGTGACACATTTATGTGAGGTGATGGTCAAAAAGGATTACAGAGTATTAAAAGTAAATATATATGGCATATTTTAGATAATGCTATGTACATTATTATAGGAAAGGAAATAGCTGTACAAATGACTCCTGAAAGCCAGCTCAAAGCTGCTGGGTAGTCTGCCAAGGCTGTAATATAACCACAAGCATGTACTGAACACTTCTTCGGGTTCTTAGAATAGAGAAGCTGTTTTCTTTAGCCAGCTGAAAAAGTCCCAGTTTCTAGAAATAACAGAACCATAACTGAGTTAGAGAGACTAGCAAACCAGTTGGAAATAATTCACCTGATACCTGAATGCTACATTCCTTTATCTGTATTACCCATAATGTTTTCTAAACCTATTTTCTTCTAAAGAATGAATTAGCAGTCACTCTGCCTCTCTGGATTTCTTCTATAGACAATGAGATTCTGTAGTTCAGAAAACAATAGCTTCATGATTCTTGTGACTCAGATGCAAAGTGAATCAATGTCTCTTCCAGATTTGAAGACTTGTCAGATCCTGCATTAGGCAGAGTGTCTTCAGGAAGGTGTTCACAGCCCTTGGCTAAAATGAACAGGTAAAAAGTCTAAGATCAGGTGCTAAATGAGGAAGCCTAACAGTAACTACAGCATATTTCTTCATGGCAGTATAACTGACTTTCTTGCTTGGGTGCTACTGCAAACTATTCTGAACATCATTAGTATCTGATTAAAGGATTTTTTTGTTCAAATTCAGGCTAATCAGACCTTGAGTGTAGCACTTTCCCTCAGTTTTGTAAATCATGCTCTATTTAAAGAGGGTGCAAGCTTAGTCTTGCAAGTTTTGTAGTCTTTGCCTTCCCTGTGTCCTTCCTGTGCATCCAAAAGATGGAATTCTACACAGCTGAGGCGGGGGGGAAAGATCAGTTTGGCTTAGTGAAGAATATGGTCTAATAGGAATTAAATGAGGTGGGGGCACACGAATGGCTGGACTACAACAGTTGTATGGCCCTTCTCTGGCTTCAGGTGAGCTACAGAGAATAGGTATGCAGTACAGCAGAAAAGTGGGAGTCAGGATGATCATGAAATGCCAGAAGCCATCAAGTTCTTCCCATGGTCAATAAATCCCAAAGCTCTGCTACAGCCTTGTGGTAATGCTTCTCACAATGTCTGGGCTAACCTGCATGCTTACATAGTGTTGGCAACAGCCACATTAAGTCTGCAGTGAAACCACTCTGTATGGACTTTTTAAACACAATCAGTTGTTCTCTTCTTGCTCTATGCCCAATGTGTGACGAGGGGCAGATCCACGGGGTGCTTCAGTAAATGCTTCTTCAGTGCTGCCTCCATTTGTAATCCAATTTTTTTTCATATGAAAAATTTTATGCTGTTACAATCAAAATTATTACTTCCCTGCAGATTCAGTTTTGAACTTTTGAAGATCTAATACTGAATTATACTGGTAAACTAACTTGGGAGGTTTTTTTCCCTTTTATTTAAGTCATGCGTGTATGATTCCAAATGCAATTTGCATCTGCTCTTCAGATTGTAAAATGGGCCATACTAATTGCTGTAATCTTGGTGCCTTGACACTGGGAAGCAAGTTTATTTATAAGCATACACTGTATTTCATATCATGTTCTTCTGGATGAAGTCAGTGTCAGATTAAAGGTAAACTCCAACTTGACCCTAATAATAATGGTGCAGAAAGCAGCCGTTGCAGCTTCACTGGTATCCTTCAGATAAAATAATTAAAATTACATCACTTGTCTGGTAAAAGAGTCATTTTAATCAAATACTGTAAACAGATCACTGTCTCTTGCTTTGCATCAGCATCTATGCATCAGCAGGAGAGAATTATCCCATGACATCCTGTTCTGCTGCCGACACCTAACCTGTAATGCAGTCTTTGAACTGAAGTTATCTTTAGTGGTCCTGTCACACAGAAAAAAATTTATTTTATCCTTTCTTATACTTCATGTTTTCTGCAAAGCACATATTCTAGGCCTGAATGTCACAGGAGTTCTTAGTGAACTGTGCTTAAAAAATGGAGAGGAAATTTGGTGGGCAATTTTGGAGGGCTTAAACTGTGCAGATGTGAGGAAAAGTAACCATTCATTCAAATACCTTTCTCTGAGACTGTGGATAAGGACACATCCAGCACTGGAGTGTTTAGTCATAGTTGTTTAATGGCATTTGCTGCCTGTTAATACCACATCTTTGCCCTACACTCTCATTTCAGCATCAAAATATCAATCGTACCACCTGCTTTTGCATGGTCATTTGTAAATGTAAGGACACTCTCTTACTGCTCTGTCAGGTTTGCTGTATGATGTACTCCAGATATCCTGGCTGGCAGAACTGGCAGACAAATCTGCCTGATTTATTTTTTTTTTTTTCTATGTCTTCTTGCCAATTAATTTTGCTTTTCCTTATCTACATCTTAAAGCTTTACTTCAATCCATTTGATGTAACTAACTATTGCTTTCCATAGTGACTGGAAGGGTAGATGTTTGCTTTCAGGTGGTTTAATTTAAAACAAGTAGATGTGTATCTATGGAAGTCAGTGAAAATTTGCTTCTGGCATTAGGCAAGGTCAGTTCTATTTCAGCCATTATTATATTACAGCAACCCTTTCTGAGTTAACTGAGTCCATTACTGCCCATATGTTATCCCATATAAAACACTGGCATTGACAACAAATAGCTCTTAGTTGTCTTCAGCACTGATTTTGTGATATTAGAAATTCTTACTGTTATTTTCCAAGTACATTTGCTGTTTGGAGGGTAGACTCCAGGAAATCCTTCACTTCCAATAAACCCTGACTCTCCAGATACAACTCCTCCACATGCAAATGTCGGCCTGAAAATAACAAGAAAAATAGTCCATAATGTTAAAATATATTTAATTTATTCTTCGTATAATACTAAAGAGGCACAGACTGTCTTATATGTAAAAACACAGCTTAAATACTTCAAAACATTGCTAACTTTCAACATATTTCATTATTTACATCACTTCACTATTGACACAGAATGTGCCATTTAACACTGAAATTTAGGTGTAGAGAAAATTAACTACTTGGACCTCAATTCTGGGTATACACCCTGCTATCCTTCTCTCTTTTAAGTTGTAAGAGAGAAGGTGTGGTGTGATGCATCACTGCAAACTGCTATTATAATGAAAAAATAATTATTAAGTCATTAGTAATGACTTTTTATACTATATGTAATGGTAGTTAAAATAGCGCAGTAATAAAAAGAACTTCTAATCCCTCTCTCTTTAATTTCTGCTTTGACTTTAGATAGTTTAATCAAGTAAGCTTCTTTGGAAGTTTTCTATAGCACAGGCACACCGCACATCACTCGGTAAGTCCTGCTGCTCTGGTCGGGTGCCGGACCTTGCCGCCCGGTTTGGCGGGCGGGGGGACC
>NW_008626421.1:0-19602 GCF_000691845.1 Merops nubicus
ACAATAAAAGTGGTTTAAACCACCTCACACCGTCACCACCGATGCTGTGGGAAGGCACTGGAGAAGTCACAGACTGAACTCACAAGGAGATGGGATATTTCTCCACCTGCAACATGGTACACAAGATTTAGCAGAGTCCTTGGTCTGTATAGGAGCAAGCATAAGCAAGAGCCTTTCTGCACACCAATCCTTGGTAGTAACTCCAAATATCAAACATTACCACTGCCAGAAGCAGACACTATATGCAAAAATATGCAGTTAACTTCAGATAGTGCAGTAGCTTAGAGGACACAGCTGAAAAATAAAATCACTGAAAAGAATTAGTTCTGTTCTAGCTCAAACGAGGGCAACTGTATTGTTAGTGGACAGGCCAGGGACCAAGTCAGCACCCAGCAATTTGCCTGGCCACAAAGTTAAGGTACCAGGCAACCCCTTCTCTCCTCCTACAGCCAGATGGCAACACTACCAGGCAAGGACAATTCCATCCCTTCTCCTTAGAAGAACACATAGGACACATGGAGGTGCTCAGGCTGTCACTAAGACTGAGTTCACAACCGTGCCCTGCTGTGCACCAATGCTTACCTTGAGCCTATATGGGAGCATGAGCTTACAGATATATGACAAGGATGCTAAGAGAGCTCAGATGGTCAGTTCAACTACAGACACTTCTTGCACAGTCATTCAAAATTTAGAGATTAAATCCATGAAGGGTGACTTCACACTTGCCTTAGAAATGCAGTATTGGTCTAGTTGATAGCTTTCATTTAATGTTGTTAATTTAAGAGGAAAAAAACTCAATTATCTTATTCTTTCACATGCTTCATGTCAGTCTGTAACTCCACATTAGCTACATAAAATTGAAAAAAAAAAAACAAAAAAAAAAACACACAAAAACACATCACAGACAAACCTAGGAGAACACACACCTACTAACTATTGCTTTGGAAGAATGTGGTGGCGCTGGTCATCCATGTTTGGCACTAGATCCACACTCAAAAGAAAGCTGCATGACTGCATATGGCCTAAGAGAGGATTAGAGTCTCTCACTATTATTATAGGTTATAGAATATGTAAAGAATTGGATCATGACTGCGCTACACACCCACTACCGATGATTCTTTGTTTACCTGTAGTTTATCAGCAACTACCATCCCAGATTCTTTTCAGTATATGTGCAGATCCTTCATGGCCTTGTCTGTATAGTCTACATCTCTAGTATTTATAGTAGTGGTAAGTAGCAGAGATAAGAGTGGTCAACTCAATGTATTAAGTACTTCAGCTGTACAGATTCAAATTATTTCAACATCTTTTCATTAACGCTGCAGGACTGAAAATGCCTTGCAGGGACAGAGCTTTTCCTTGGTGTAGTGTTATCCTCAATAAGCAAAAGAAAATCTCTGTGAAGTACAAGATAGGGAATAGTCATTAAAAACTATGTGATAATGCAATATGGGTAATTTTGCAAGATTTTGTGCTTGAAAGGGAGCTAGGACTAGGAAATGGCTTTAAAAGAAGAGAAAAAAAATCAATCTACTCTTCATGAATTAATTTTGTGTTACCATTACTAAGGTAAACAGGACAGATACTGTATTCCGAAGTACAAGTCCTTTGAAAACAGGCCCACCAATGCTTTTGGTTCTCCTTTTAATTTCAATGCATTTTAAACCAATTCAAGCTTGAAAATATCAGGCATCAGGACAGCCTGAATATATATTTAGATTGCTGTAGAACTGGTCTAATCAAAAACAAACACAAACAAAATAAACACACCTCACAACAATGCTCTATAATAGCTTTTTTGTAGGACATGGGTTTAGGTACCCTGCCGCACTTTCATTGTTCCATACAGCTGCGGAGGGGTAAGACACTTCCCTAGACTTCCACAAGTGGTTATTTCCCCTCTCTGCAGAAATGTATCTGTGGTGTGAAGTCTGCCCCACTAATCCTATGTCTTATTCAAAGAATGCAAGGTTGAAAAATAAAACAAAACGAAACCCACATACAGCCACACAACCCTCTTCTTGTCTGAAGTATGGCTATTTGCAGGCTCATTACACATGGGTACCTCTGCAGGACTGTTGGCTATTCCAGTCTCTGCTACAAGCAGCACATTTGTGTTTTAAGAACCTGAGCATGTTTACATGTCCTTCTCTTCATCACAAAACTGGTGCTTGAAAATCATGTACAATACTTCCTGAGAAGCTAGTGCTCCTGCCTTGCACAAATCTGTCCTGACATTTGGCCAATACTAGCAAACCAAGATGGAAAACTCTTGCATTAGGATTTTGTATTATAGCCATATGTGCTGCAGAGTCTCCAGAGAATAAAGCAATCACTGCTTACATATCTGTTTAACATAGTAAATGTTGGAAGAACCATGTCTTTTGCAAATACACTTTAACTCAACTGAGTATGCATGATAAGCCACATACGCTCATATTCTATTCTTGCCAGGAAAAGTAAACCACAGAAAGCCATGTTGGCATAAAAGCTCATTTCAGAACTGCCCTGCATCATTTAAACAGTAAAGACTGCAGTTTCTGTAAAGGATAATCACCTTCAGTGTGACTGATTATAGTTTTCGTAACAATAATTCAAAATAATGTTTCTACTCAACCTAAGCACTTCTTAGAGACAAACTTACAGAAATTTACACTGATTGTCCTTCCTTGATAAATTTTTCCATTCTCCTTTACAGATGTTTCATCTTTCTTATTTCTGAGCAAGGCTGGACTGTTAAAAAAATGAAATTTGATATTCAAACTGCAAAGTTTAACATTTAGGAAATTTTTACTCTGGTTCTCCAAACTACTAAGTCAGCTCTATTTCTCAGTTTTACTGAGAACAGCTGGCCTGAGAAACAATTCATAAATTTAGACTACAAGTAGATTGCTTGAGAAATAATAAAATATTGTTATGCTTTGTTTTAAAAAAAAAGTACTCTCAAAAACTCATCCCAGTCTTAGTAGGTGTGTGGATAATTACATACACATTTCAAAGTAACTGAGTGCAATCAGCTACTGCAATATACAGCATCCTGGAACAAAAGGGATCTGTTTAAAATACAAGTAATAGGAAAAAAACAAGAGCTCAGCATTTTGGATGATGCTTCAGCCACTGGAAGACTGGATTCAGTGTTTAACATATCTCATAATCTAAATTTCCATTTCACTCCATTTAAGGTAAGCAGCTCAGGTCAATATAAAATTGTCATAATTTTTCTCTGGGATTTCACAGAATTAAACATGGATACATGCACTGTATAGCATTGCAAGTCTGAGCTTTCTTAAGCACATACAAACTTACACATACAGAGCAGATACGGCACAGCAGAAGTACAAATTCATTAGAAGAATATAACAAAACCTACCTGTGCATATTCAGTTGGTGTATTTGGATTTCTGCCTAGCTGCAGCCCACTCATGTCTCTAGAAACTCCAGCCAGTGTACAAAATTCCTGACTCTACCTGAGCAAAAAATCCCAGTAGAGAATGAGTAAGGTGCAAGGATAACCATGGCACTACAGTACCTCTACAGGAATGTGAACACATTTTTATAAAGTAAAGACCTATGGTTTGGTCTCTTATAAAGAGAGAAAAACTATTTGGTTATGATGTTTAGAAATATTTAGCTCTATTACTGATCATGACGGTGTATTCCACCTATTAAGAGTATGCTAGGTGGAACAGCCTTGATGTTTGAAGCAACTTTATCCTGACAGTTTTATCCACACATTTAGCAAACATGCTGCAAAATTTTCCCATTTTTGAGTTAGTGTAGATCTAAGAAGATGTGATCATCTTCTAGAATAGTACAATAAGCATAAAAGAATAGAACTGCATTTATGCTAGGGAAAAAATAAGAAGGCCATCTAGAAAAACTGTCATGTCTGTGAACACATCTACTAGGATAATATTGCCTTTCACAAGCTGTAGAATCTGTGTTAGTGTAAAACATGATAACACGAATGTGAAATCAAAGAAAATTTTAGTACAAGGTCACAGTAATGTATCAACCGTCACTATGTTTTTACACAAAAAAAAAAGGTAGAATTTCCTGGAAATCCACAGTTGTCTTTTTAAATACATCCATCAAATAGCACTTAAAAAATACCAGTGGTCTCATTCAGACTGTAATAAGTTCAGAAAATACATCAAGAAGCAAATTACCTCCTGTGCAAATATAGACATCTTGCATTATTTTTCATTTAAGTACCTCCACATTCCCACTCCTTGTTGTTAACCATACATTTTTCCTATAACATTATTATTATTCATATTAAAAAGCAACTAGATTATTCACATCAGACACACAGTTCTCCGTCTAACACCCACATAAGACATAAATTTCAGATTGCAGCCATCAGATGGTGGGAAATCATGAGTCTTCCAGGGAAAGGAGTGAATCCAAATAGAGACATGGAAATATTGCACAGAAAATTTCCCCTACGTAGTTACTGCATGTATAGCCTCAGTCCCAAAAGAAGTAACCATAGAAGCCTGGATGAACACCTCTGGAAGGGTGAGCTGAATTAATTTAAACCTGTTATTTCCCATGGAACAAACCTAAATAAATTCTCACTAGCTAAAACAAGTGAAAATAATTGCATCCTTATGGTTTTGTGTGGGGATGGAAAGGCAGAAGGAGATCAGAAAATTAAAATATTTTGCAGGAATAGCAAATGTAACTATAGTAGACCTAATTGTTAATCAAGCTTAAATGTTACATTTTTTTGTTGGATTATTTTCCAGCCTGGTTGATTCTTCAGTCCATTCACTTCAAATCCTCATAAACAAGTTGAACTGACACAACTTAAGGGATGCTCTGCAGGTGGTAACACATGGCTAGAGGTTATAGATGAGGGAGGATCTCCATGTGCACAGGATTTCCCAAAGAAAAGCTGTATTAAAATGAATGTATCCGTCTTTGAACACTGCTTATTACTCCTCTACACAGCTCAGCAATGGGAGTGGCATTTCACAGATAGAATGGCTTGCTGCCAACCAAACAGGGTGATCGCACTTTCCTCCCACCCTTGCCCCTGATGATACAGCCCCATTGCTTTCAGTAGGTTTGAGAAGGTTTAGCTCACAAACCTAGCAGAAGACTAAGTAGCAAGAAGAATTATAGGTTTGTGTTAGATCAGTGCAGCTGGAATGTAAAATCTCACCCTGAGTGTCTATTTTTGATACACTTTCAAAATCTATTAGTTGGTCCAGGTATTATTCAAAAAAAAAAAAAAAAAAAAAAGAGAACTCAGTTTTCCACCCTAGCAATCCTGCTTCCACATCTTCTCCAAGACATTTCTGTGGACTTACAGGTCCCTCACCTTGCACTGCCAGGTTTGATGACTGGGTGTTAAATGCTTACAATCAACGAGAGGGGTTACAGCCAGGGAGCCAGCTCTGCTCTGCCTAGAGTTTGCATGCATACTTCCCCACCAGGTGCCAAGGGTATACTCTCCTCCTCTCTGTCCACTGGGAAGGAGCAGAGCAGTCTTCTCCCAAGCTGCCATCCTTTGACAAGTCCACCTTCCTTTCACTCTTCTCACGCTCTCCACACTGAAGGAATTTAATATTTCACTTGTAGGGGAAAAAAAATGGTGACAGTAGCCAAGGAAATTGGTTCGATGGGTGCACCAGTTATCCAACAAGAGATTAAAGACTGAAAAGATTAAAAGTGAGTGAGAAGGACATTTTATCTGTTTCAATCAGTTTAAGTTAGATGAGGAATTCTGCAAGTGATGTGCTGTATCAGCTTGGGCAGATGGGTCACTTAGTTTATTCCTCAAAAACAGGGAATCATGATGCTAAATTCAAATTTGTACACAGCGCTCTGAGATCTCAGAGCCATCAGAGGGGTGGCAAAGTGCAAATATTCTAGTATTAGACTGATCTAAAACTCAGCACTACAAAATGCTGGCAGGCAATTTCATATGCCTCCAATTGCAAGCCCTCTACAGGCAGCTGTTGACAAGTGTAAAGGAAAAGCATGCAACTAAATTTTGTCAGCTGAGGTGGGGGTAAGTGCTGTCACTGAGAGAACATGGTGTGAGAACAAGAATGCTAATAAGCACATCAGATAGTAAAGGCCAAATGCAGAATGTATTTTTCCTCCCCCAATTCTGGGAAGTTGTTTTGCCAGTTTCTGAATGATTTTAAATAATGTGAGGAGCTTTGGCAGTTCAAGAAAACCAGCAGTTTGAAGAGTGAGAAAATATTCCTTTTCGTAAGGGACAAACCTGCACAGAAGTGAAGGAAAGTCCTTTAATTGAAATGAGGAGGTTGCATTGCAATGATCTCAGGAGAGCCTAAGGCTGTTCTATTTCAGTAAGCAGGCATGTTGGGTCAGATGTCTTACCTGCTTCTGAAATGTTTCCTGCCCTTGTGTAACCTCTAATTATATGTTTCAGTGAGAGCCTTTATAAACTACATTGCAACTAGTTCTGTTTATGCGTTGTAAGATTTTAGACGGTCCAGGAACTCTGATAAATATGCCTTTTTCTTTTGCATATACCAGCCTTTTGTCTTTCTCAGCTTTCTGCCCCATCTTAGTTTAAGTAGGATCAGTCAATAAGAAACTGTTTCATTCTGCGGGGTACTAAAGCCAGGAGAAACATGATTTGGAAGAATTTAAGAAGGTAAGTATTGAAATAATTTAGAACTGTACCAGTGATTACAGTAAACCTGGAGTCTTCATGCATGATAATAAGAAAAAAACCACCTCCTTAAAAGTGGACATCCAGTACCTGACCATTTCCCTTGAAGCTAGCTATTACTCTGCTCATTGAGAGCTACTCCACCATGAAACATTGTCACCTAGTTACTCAACAACACAATGCAAAAGAACTATGACTTGATGCAAGATTTCTGCAACCTAGTTCAAAAGGACAAAGGTTTGTAGGGCTTCTCAACCTGACAGCCTCCCACTCGCAGTCACCAGAAGCTCTGAAAATGAAGCAGCTCTGTGCTGAGCTATAACAAGCTGAACACTTAGCATTTGATTTATTATTCAAGGGAACAAAAAAACAGGCTTCACCCCAAAAAAGCAAACTGTCATCAACATAAAGCCAAAGTAGTACCTTGTGATTCCAGCTGTTGAATGCAAGATGTTCTACAAATGTACAGAAAAATAATGTAATAAAGTCAGTCTGAATAACCCTGACCATCAGCTCTTTGAGCTACTTTGGGACAAAGGATGCTTCAAAACAGACTTTTAGAACTGCGTATTGTTTTGCCAATGACCAGGCCCAACAAAAATGATACCACCACCAGCAGGAAGATGAACCAACACACAGACTGTATTGTATACAAGAAGGACATTCCATGACTGATCACTGGGGGTACAAACAGATCAATCAGCTGGTACATAATTGACGCTACCCCCAACGATCTCACAAAGGACGTAACTCGGCCCACAACAGGTGGTACAAACAGAGACCCAAGGTTGCCCACAGTTGGCATGGGAAACAGCCAGACCAGCAAGCTGAACACATAAGGGAAAGGTGATCACATAGTGACTCTCACCCAATCGGCCCGCGTTTGCAAAGGTCTTGAGCAGACTGGGGCCCAGCTCCAGGGAGAGTCAGGAGGTCTTCCCTGAATAAGGAAGCTCTGTGGAGTGCACTCCACAGACAGACACTCCTGACTCCCTGCAAGTGGTCCCAGCTTTTATCCCCAAGCAGACACCTCACCTTTGTCAACTCAGTGCGGGACCCCTGGGGCTCATTTCCCTTATGTCTCTCCCTGCAGGGCCGGCCGCACCCTGGGGGGAAGCTATAAGGTCAACTCACCACCTCTGTATGAAGGGCTGTGGGAATCACCCATATGTCAACCTTAATTCAGGGCTCGGGGTTCAAACCCCAGCATTTCACGTATTCAAGTTGAATTTGAGGCTTCAAGTAACACTTGCACTAAGCTTGGCACTTGTTTCTTACATATGTTCCTCAGATGGAGCACTGCCAAAATATGCTTATTATTCCAATTATAAACAAATGGCTCTGCTTGGGGAACAGTGAATCTGACACTAGGAAACTTTATGTTCTCCCAGGTGTGTGTACCATACTCAGGAGTTCATACATGCTCATCTCTTTCTGTGCTTTCCCCATTAACAGCATTAAAACTAAAGCAAGGCATGGCACACCCATCCCACTAGAAGGTAGCACTCCACAGGTTCTGACACAATGGCAGTAATTAGAAGGGGTTTAGTAACACTTCGAAGGCCAGACAAATTTGTATGTGTCCCTTCTAGTAATTTCAGTGAAAGCAAAACAAGTTCAAAGCATTCACTTCACTCTCCAGAAAAGCAAATACTGCAGACTACTAACCGAGAATTACCAGGAGAGATATTTAAATTAAAAAAATATGAGTGTACATGTGTGTATCCATCTATACAGACACAGATATATATATATGTGCTTATGCACATAAACTACCCTTTCATACAACAAAAAGAAGGCTGAGACCAAAAGTTTGTGACCAAAGACAGCGGCTGGCAAATGCATAAAATGGATAATGAGGTGCATTCATAGCCCCAGTCTCCTGTCCTGCAGGAACCTGTGGAAAGCAAAAAATTAATCTAGAGTGTTTGTTAAATTCAAAATAAAGGCCCAGAGAAAGGGTGTTGACTATAGAAAAATAAAGTAGTTGTAGGAAAAAAATGGTGCTTTGGACTGGAGAAGGGGAGTGATAATGAGAAACAGAGTTCAATATCTGACAGGAGGCAAAAATTAGAGCAGACTAGAATAAATTACATATAAATAGATTGTAGCTTGAGAGCAAAAGTAATCTTTAAAGGAGAGAGAAAAAGTATTTTCCAAACACTGCTTCCTGTGCTAAGGTGCTAATCACCAACCCCAACGTATGAAGTAGCCCATGGTTCTCAAATAGAGTACATGCACAAAGCACCTCCACAGTTAAACTGTGACAAAGAATACATCTGCAAATACAATCTAATGATGCTCTATGTACAACTGATGAAATAAGGGGAGTTCTCCTTCACGTAGTGCACAAGAAAACTCAAACATACAAAAAAAAAAAAGGAAAGAATGGAAAAAAGTCAACGCAAATTTAGGAACTCCATTTGCACCTAAACTTTCAAAAGTTTTGTGCAAAAGCCAAAATAGCACCAAACAAAACCAAGCAAAAAGGCCATTCCCAGGAAAATCAGCAGCCCAGCATTCTCAGTTTGTGGTAGACAATTTTAAATTCCCAATCTGGTGGACAGGTCCTCACGTGCCGGCAGGCCATACACTTTCCTAGCTCAAATTCCAAACAATATTTTGTCAGATTTCATCCCTTTCAATGAAATACTTGTCTCTGACAAGTTAATATACGTCAAAAGCAGCACAACTTTAACCAGAGAATTTCTAACAAGTTCCTTCTCCTATCATGAAATAACTGCCATGGTAAAGATGAGGGAGATGCTAAGAGACTCAGAAAATAGCTAATAGTCCAACTTTTATTAATACTAGTTAATTACATCTCTTCCCTTTGAAAGTCTCACCTTTGGGGCAAACTACTTTTACTTTTCTTTTTCTTCCTGACTGTTTTTCTCACTTGTCTAGACATTGTTATGTCTCTAATTATTTTTAATTACCCTTATTATTAATATTCTCACTTCTCCTTCCCTTCTTTACTCTTCTCACTATCCTTGCCAATATTTATTTTCCCATTGCACATTCTTTCATTGTTTACTGAATTTTCTTCCTTCCCTCAGTACTACATTTCTCTCCTATTTATCTCCTTCATTAACTTCAATTTGGAGAGCTGGGACAGACGACCTATCCCACATTATGTCTTAAGGAGACAGAGCAGTTTTATTGAGGCGTATTAGCTTTTTATTTCTTACACTTTTGAGAAAAAAAAGAGCAGATGTAGGAATAAGTGGAAATATAGTGTAGCATCCAGCTAATGTACAGAGTTGGCCCATGTTTTTGATTGCAAGGCTATTTATTTTCTTTCTTGCTTCACACCTCTTTTGGTAAGTGATTACCATTTTCTGATTTAAAAAATGCTGCTTTGCGTTGTTATAGTTTTAAGGTTAATCCATAAACTAGAAGACATTAGAAATATTTCACTCACCTTTTGTGGCAGCATTTTTTCACCTTTAAGTAACAAAGTGGAAACTGGTCTAGGTTATTATATGGATGTATTTCAAGGTAATCAACATTTTCAAATTTGGGCAGCCATTTTGGGCAGCCACATCTATATGGAGACACTTGGTGCCTGATCTGAAGGTGTCCTAAGGTCTTATGTGTACCGCTAAAGTAGAAGCCCCAAGTACAGTGCATCTTAAAGTTGGGCATAGTCAATATAGGACATAAATGCGCCATTGCTGTGGAAATGTGAGCTGGCTGTGCCAGTCCTCAACAGAGAAATACTGAGGATAGCAGTACATAGATGCAGAAAATAACACATTCAATGAACCTGCCAACTCTTCTAGCTTTCCCATAGATCCAAAATTCCTGCACCACCTCTTTGTAGCAAGATGTCTGCACATTCTTCTGAAAATCTCAGCTTGCCTATTTCCAGAGGCTTGGTATGAACTGTCTAATTTGTTCCACTTTGGTACCTGACCAAAAAGGAGTGTCCAGCCCTCTGCCCTGCCCTAGGCTTATGGGTTTCTGGGTGGGACTTATAGTAAGGAACTATGAGTGGGATTCTTGCAGAAGCTGGGTAGTATCTGTCCTTCGATATGGAAGGTTTTGGAAGGTAAAATGACATTTGTTGTCTTGGAGTCTGCATTGGTACTAAAAATGCAAAATGACAGAGGGAAAAGACAAGATCAGTTTCTACTTACCATCATATAGTAATTCTCTCTAAAGGCCAACATAAGGTGCATAAGTTTCCAAATACCTGCTCTGCCACAAATGAAACCAAGCCCAGCAAATTTCCCATTTCAATTCCTGGGAGCTCTGCAGCGTCAGAGCTTCACTGGAGATGCACTTCATTCCCTCACACAAAAATAAATTAAAAAAAAAAAAAAAAAGGGGGTTTCTTATATTAGCTATGACTTGCTGCACTATCCTCACTCCTCAAATTTTACTTTGGCATTGAAAGAGACACTGTTTCTTAAAATGGAGTAGGTGAAATGCCTGAAATAAATGCTGTTAAATCAGATACTAAGAGGTTCCCAATTTCTAGCATATAGTAATAAACAACCAGCACAGATTAACTGCAGTCAGGAACAGACAGCTACTAGTCAATTTCTTTTCTCTGGGAAAACCCTAGGACCTTTTTTCAAGGATATTATTTGTATTCTTGGCATTACCTGTTTTATAAAGCAGGTCCTTTCTATAAATTTTTGATAGCTGCAGAACTGCTGTGAATTTCTACTGCATTATTCCATTTCACCCTCTTGTATCTTTAGTAGCTTACACATGTAAATTTGTACACTGATGTTATCTCTTATTTTGCTTTCATACTGGGTAGATTTAGGGCAGAAAACATATTTTCAGTGGCTAGATGTCAGAAGGTGCAAAAAATTATGATGAAGACAGTAATTTATGTAAAGATTATTCTTCCATGGAAAAAAAAGAAATTTGCAGGATAACGTCATGAACCATAGTTTTTAAATCATATGTTCAGTGAAATCTTTTTCCCAACAAATCAGACTGTAGCTAGTAGTGAGAATATCCTTGGTTTAAATGACAGCACCAAGAACAAATGCCTTATTCAAACACATAAAAAGAATTTCCTAAATTACAGTCCTGATACTTTAAAAAAAGAACATTTCATAATTCTGACTGTACACTTTACTAGCTTTATTTCTAATTTGGAATATTTGCTCCAGCAACCTACTTTGGAGTCAAATAATTATGCTACACAATGCAGCTCTTGTTTTTTGGTGATATGGGGTGTGTTTTGTTACATGTCCTTGCTCTGCAGGATAAACACAGTACAAGCAAAGCTTATCCACTGATTCCTAAGATGACAGATCACTAACAACAATAGATTTTTAATGATGCATCAACAAGTATATGAAACTGTGTGGTTGTGAGGTAGCGACTGCCAAAAGCTGCTCTGAATACCATATAGAAAAAAGATATTATAGTTTTGTTTTTGTCACTGACAGCCAATTCTAATGGTGTACATTTTACATATGGAAATTCTTCTTTTTCCTGTATAAGGTCAGATGATGTTTCAGAGAACTGCTTGGTTTGTTTTAATTTGTGAGTACCATTTTCAGGAAGTGAGTAGAAGTTTTTTTTTTTCCCTTAAAAATTTAACAATTATCAAAACATAGAGATTTATAAAGGCAATTTGGTATGCCTTATGAAAAGAGTAAAGCTTGGACATCTGCCGAACGAAAAGAGTGGAAATTAATTTTTGAAAATGGGCTATTTTATGTGTTTATTACACTAAATTGTCACAAAGTGCTCTTATTTATTATAAATAGAACAATAGAGTGGCTAGAGACATATTGCAGCATCTTTTTACTCTTTAGAGAAAAAAAAATAACATGACATATGCAATACATGCTGGTCAACAACGCAGATTTCCCTCAGCCATGAAAAACTGCACCAGCTGTCTCTTTACTCCAATTTTACACGTAGTTTGCATGCTATCCTTAGGCTACCAGGTGACAGTCCAACATCTGCTACACTGGAACTGATTTACCTATCAATTTGGAACATGCCATTTGCACAAAAGGGCAACAGACACATTTCTCTACAACACAGTGAAAAACAGGTCACAGAAGGCACCATTCACTGCAACACCAACGTCTTCGCTGGGCTTGGCACAGAGCTAATTGTCTTTTCTTAGAAGCAAGAATAATGCTGTGTTTTGGATTCTGTATAAGACAAATGCTGATAATATACTAATATTTTTAGGTGTTTCTAAGGAATCAAGGACTTTAAAACTTCCCATATTTGCTAGTGTAGAGGAGCACAAAAAGCTGGGAGGGAGCATGGTCAGGACAGCCAACCCAAACTAGCCAAAGGGATATTCTATAACATAGAATGCTAGAGCTTGGTATATGATGTGGAAGGAGCTGGTCAGGTGGGATGGATCACTGCTCAGGCATCAGTCAATGGATGGAGAGCAATTGTGTTGTGCACAACTTGTCTTTTTCTCAGTTATTATTTACCTTTCTCTTTTTGTTATATTCATTTTCATTACAAATACGTTTTTTTATTATTACATTTTATTTTGGTTATTAAACTAAACCCACAAGTTTTCTTCTTTTTTCAGTTCTCCTCCCCACCTGACTGTGAGGGGGAAGGAGTAAGCAAGCAGCTGCGTGGTGCTTAATTGCTGTCTGGGATTAAATCATAACATCTGGAAATTGTTTTATTATGCCTCTAAAAGTCTTTGCACCACACAGAGAACCGATGTGTGGCAGTTTTCACTACACTCACTTGCCTTCCTCTCCTTGTTGTCAATGCACTGGCACTATAATGGACCCCTGCTCTTAGAATAGTACTGAAGTAGAGGACAGAGGTTAGTGACTTCTTTTAGATATACTCCAGGACTTCTCTATAAAAAGGGTGTAAACACAGTGGTAATTAACAGCTAATTTTCAGCCTCAATACAAGCATATCAGATTTCTAAAAACTGTCTTCTATAATAATAATATAATTTAGCACAGCTTCAAAGAGAAGCAAAATGTCCCTCAGCGTACAGCAGATGACAGCTATTTTACCTAGTCATGTAAAAGGAGTAGGTGGTAACGTTCACATGCTGGCAGCTTAAGTGCAACAACCTCAAGCAGGACCCAACATGACATAACTGAACACCTTCTCCACTGAATGTGCCATAACAAGGACACTGGTTATGACACATTCAGTGGAGAAGGCGTTCAGTTGATTATTACCAAGTACTACAGGAGATGCAGTCACATTAAGGCCATTAAAACTAATGCAACTAAGTGGCTTGTACTGCTTTAGAAAGCTCCATCAGTAGCAAATTAGCCCTTGCCCTCTTAGGGTATTTGTAATCTTTTCAGAGCTCTGTCCTCTGTAGGGTAGTGCAGCCATTTTCCTGTGAAGGGGCCTACTTCTCATCACAGCTGCTAAGCATTGAGAGTAAAGAGAGCTAAAGAGTAAATACAGGTTTTAGAGGCTTTAATCAAAAGCGTTTCTGAAGTGTGAGGATACACTTGAAACCTAACAAGATTTTAATCTTCCCATCTACAGTAATCACTGAATAGCATGGATGTTAATGAAGACAGCAAGGATGGGAGATGCACTGATGAATCAATGCAAACCAAGGGAAGAAAAAGAAAATTTTCTCCTGAACAAGGTTTGCCTAAAGATGAATGTAAGTAACCAAATGTTCCTTGTATTATTGTGATAGGCCCCAAAATTGTTCAGAGTCAATATCCTATTTAATAGCATGCTTGTCAACTTTCCCTTCTGTATTGAGATTAATTTCAGTTTGTGCTTCTATAGAGGGCTTGGCCAAAGAAAAGCCCTGAGGCTCCAAGCATATCAGCAGACTTATCCAGATACACAAATCTCACTAGCAAAAGAAACCATGCAAGTCCCTAAAAAAAACAGATCTTTTCTGTGTAGTTTAGCTGGACTCTTACTCCAAACCACCTAGAATGTTGCAATGTCTGATATCAGTTCTGTCCTATAAGTTCATTTCAAGCCAATACAACAAACCTGTCTTAAAATAAAACATAGGAACAGAAACTTTCAGTTCCATTCTGTATCAGTGGATTTTCTGCCATGCAACACAGAGGTGAAACTTGTGAGAAAAAACAAACACACACACACAAAGTTAACATCTTGGCAACCTGTGGCTGTTTTGAAACTTTTGTATTGAAATTCTTCATCCATATATCCACAGTTATTGCCATATCTACTGGGGAAAGAGAAGTTTTATAACTCATGGACACTTTTAGAATATTTTTTTTTCAGATCATCAGCTGTACCATCTGCTCTGAAAAGGCTAAGTAACTATTGTTATTAGAAAGCAGTCCACTGGAGAAAGACTTGGTGGTACTACTAAATGAGAAGCTGGACATGAGCCACCAATGCGGAGCAGCACCCCAGAAGGCCAATCAAATCCTGGGCTGTATCAAAAGAAGAGTGGCCAGCAGATGGAGAGAGGTGATCCTGCCGCTCTACTCTGCCCTGGTGAGACCTCACCTGGAGTGCTGTGTCCAGCTCTGGAGCCCCCAGCACAAGAAGGACGTGGACCTGTTGGAGCATGTCCAGCAGAGAGCCACAAAAGTGATCAGAGGGCTGGAACAGCTCTCCAATGAGGACAGGCTGAGAGAGTTGGGGTTGTTCAGCCTGGAGAAGACGAGGCTCCGGGGGGACCTTACAGTAACCTTCCAGTACCTGAGAGGGGCCTACAAGAAAGCAGGGTAGGGACTATTCACAAGGGTTTGTAGTGACAGGACGAGGAGTAATGACTTTAAGCTAGAAAAGGGTAAATTTAGGTTAGGGGTCAGGAAAATGTTCTTCAGTATGAGGGTGACAGACCACTGGAATAAGTTGCCCAGACAAGTGGTGGAGGCCCCATCCATGGGGACATTCAAGACCAGGCTGGATGAGGCTGAGTAGCTTGATCTAGTTGGAGATATTCTTGCTTATTGAGGGGGGGGGGGGTGGGAGTGGTGGGCGCTGACCTTAGGAGGTCTCTTCCAGCCCAGACATTCTATGATTCTATGATTATGTCAAAATGTATCCAACTCAAAATAATCCTGTTTGATAGGATGTGCATACATGCCTCTTATTCTAGACATGTAGCAATCTCAATCAGTGTCTGCACTTTACAAGAAGCAGGGACTACCAATCTTTTGTGCCATAGTGGAAACCTCAGGAGATGGCACAGATGCAGAAGCCCCTGTACTCAAAATATGGAAAAAGCATTTCAAAGCCAAGGTTTAACTGCCTGTTGATTAAGGCTCTAGGCAATGCTACTTAAATATTGCATGCATACTTTTAAAATATGTGGTGTTGTAACAGAAAAGAATATGAACATCATCTCTTCAGTACCTGTACAGTGCAAGTGCCTGCTGAAATTAGAGTCAAGAGTTCTCATTATAATTTCAAAGGAATCAAGAAACTTTTTGTTTTGTTTATTGTTAGGGCAAATGTGTGGAGGACAATCAGTACAGAAAACATGCACTTCTAGTTTTAACTGTGAGTTTAAATATGTGTGAAATATTGCCCTGATATTTCCATCTCCTTTGAAGTAATCTTTATCAGCAGATGTCCCTTGTAAACATGGACAAGAGTAAAGACCAGAATGAGAAATAATAAAATTGCAACCACAAAATCTTCAACACTTTTTCTCTTTAAGGGAGAAGCTAGTCCTGTGAATTAACAGTTTTATTTCTAGAAAAGCCCCTTAGTAATCAAACTACTAAACAAATTGTCTTCAAAGGTGGGTATCGTTAACACCAGTAATTTAGCAGGGGAAAAAGAGCCAACAACACAGCAAAAAACAAATAGCCAACAAGATCTAGCAGTACTTAATTAAAATCCATATATGTTAACTTCCATATGTTCAGCTCTGCATTTATTGATTTCTCATATATAATGAGCTAATTAATTACCAGTCATTCCACATATCAAATGTAAAGCACTCTACATATACTAAGATCTATACAAAGACAAGCAAAAATAGCAGAACCCTTTTCAGAAATCATCCAGATAGTACAGATGTTCTCTTCTGGTTCTGTTCCATGATCTGTTCTTTAGAAGAAAATTTCCAAACACATTTATTGTTGTTTAGAGGCATCCATTTCTTAACAAAAATATTCATACTCATCAGTGATGGTAATACTGTATGGTTATATATTAATGGTTATATATAATCACGATTATATATTTAAAATATTAAATATTTAATAAATAGCTGACAGGTTAGGTCAGTATTAACACTATTTCAGTGGATAATAGATTTCAGTAACAAGTTTTTTTTGGCAAGAAAATGGGAATTACATTAGTATTTCATGTGCATCTTCTTTCCATTTTCAGCTCTGTAAGTCTTTCTATCACACCCAGATGATGCTAGGCAGAGAGTACTGCAGGCAACCAACTTGCATCTTTACATCTGTATTTTATGAAATCATGTTCTCCTAATGACAGTTGTTCTGTGTTCTTTTGGATTTTATTTGTATAGTAAGACTCAGAATTGTAACAAAAACTCAAGAAATTTGTTTCACAAAGTTCATTTATCAACATCATTAACTTGTGCTAGAAAGTTAAGCTTATAAAGCATTTCTGTCAAATTTACCCAATTCACTCACTGGAACTGAAATATTTTCTCAGGAGACCAGCCTGTCTCAGAAGAAAATGCACTGCTAGCAGTTTTCAGAGAATCTCTCTCCCTTAACCTAGTTTTTCTTAAAGACATTTAAAAGCTGCCAACCTTATCCTGGGTGGTGAAACAGGAAAACTGCAATCACAAAGTACTTTGCAGAATCAGAAACCACTTTGCACTCAGCTCCTGTGATGCATTTTTAACAGAGAAAATAAAAACACAAAAACCTGAAAAGAGCCATTGTCACAGAGATACCACTTGCAACAGGGAGACCAAGTTAAGTAGATGTGCAGATACATGCATATTTGTTACTCAAATCAGGACTGCACTGTGGAAGACCTCCCAGTCATGCCTGTTTCTTCCATTTTCTTTTGCATTGCAAAACCATCTCATGAATTGGATTTCTCTGAGAAAATAACCTGGAAGATGCTCCCCAGGAGGGCACTCAATATGCACCAGCCTCCTACTAGATGTTCAGTCTAGGGGACCAGGCTAGGGCTACCCTAGATATAGACATGCTCTTCTGATGCTCCATGTTGGCCCGACACTAGCCAATCTGGTACAGAAGCTGTCAGCACAGCTCTGTAATGGAACCAGCATCCCCTGTGCACTAACACAGGCAGAAAGGTTCCAGGCTTGCCACAGTCCATTTCTGTCCAGACCTGGCTATATGCATCTATTCTAAAGCCATGATTAACAAATGTATTGAAAGCAGTAAAACTCAGTAAAATGTTTCTCTGTCTCCCACATGCTGTAAGTACATATATATGAGAATCTCTGTGCACGGAGCAGTTGAAATACAAGATTACACCCAGAACACATGACAAATCTTTTTCAATTGCTAAAGATGTACCTTTTTATAATTAAAATCATAGACTCATAGAATAGTTTGGGTTGGAAGGGAGACCTTTAAAGGTCTAGTCCAACACTCACCCCCACCCCTGCAACAAGCAGGGACATCTTCAGCTAGATCATGTTGCTGAGAGCCTCATCCAACCTGATGTAGAATGTTTCCAGGAATGGGAGGTGGGAGAATCTACAACCTCTGGGAGACCTATTACAGTTACAGAATTGTATGTAATAAAAACTATATCAAGTAGAGCTAACTAAAATATGTGCTGAGGTTCACAGCTACATTAGTGGCGGGGGACAGTGGAGAGGCAGAAGAGAGAGAAAAAAGATTTGGGGGTTTTGTTTGTTTGGTTTTGTTTATTTGTTGTTTTGTTTTGCTTTTTAAGTCAGATCTAGATTTTAAATAAACTAAATCCTCTTAGGTTGAACTTGGTAATTTGAATCTCCCACTTACCCACAGAGCACAGAAAAGTAATAGTGTACATTTGCCTCACTACTTTGCCAAAATATTTTCTTCTGTGCTGGAAAAACATCTCTAGGAAACAAAAAGATGATATGACTTCTAGGCTGTTAATTTGAGTTTTCCAGAAAACAAAGCATGTAAAAAACGGTAAGCTATCACACATTTTGTTTTCCTAATTTTTCCTCTCTCTTCCATTATGCACCAATACCCAGCTGTTCAGACACCTACTGAATTCCAGGTCATATTCAGATAAACCTGATCTCCTATAAATTTTAATCAATATTTTCCTTTACAGTCCAAGGCAGTTGACACCACGTTATGCTGCTCTAAGGTTGTTTGGACATGTGAGATGGAAGGGTTTATGACTGCAGTGCTACCTTCTTGGGGAAAATTGTTTTATGAAATTAGTGTGTAAGCTTCCTTGTACTTCATTAAACATGTTTTAAACTGGGGAATCTGACGACAGTTTTGAATTATGATCCTTGTAGAGAAGTCATTATGCTCTAGCATTTTCTCTACATTTTAGCCAGAATACTGTTCTTCAGAATTCTTCCTTTAAAGATCCTTAAAGAAATCTTCTATGCTATGTCAAGTAATTTGCTGTTAATGTGAATATCTATGCAAACAACTGACACCAAGGACACACATAGACTATGCATGTCTTGCCTCCTGACCTCTAGTGTTAAAAAACGACTGTAGGATGCAAATCTTGGGACCAGCAATTTTGTTCAGAAGTTGCTTCACATTCTTTAGGTAAGCTCAATCCAAAAGAAATCCAGGTTTTAGGTTTGAGTGTCCAGTATTGCTTAAAAGCCATTGGATCATCTGTGAAACACAGTCTGTGCAGATGGGGTCATTTTGCCCCAGACAGTGTATTCCAAGTGAAGCTGTACTGTTTCAAGTAGTATTGACAGTAATAGCTTCACATCCTGCAATTGAGGCAGTGCTGGTACCTTAACTACCTAATTATTTCTATAAGGTCAAGCAGCCTCACTAAATAACCACCAAGATAAGAAGTGCCTTTCATGATGTACAAAATGAACTGTCATGATTTTTTCC
>NW_008626421.1:19633-62944 GCF_000691845.1 Merops nubicus
GCCACAATAATCTTAATTTCCATCTCAGAAAGGCACCAAATTATATTTGAATCTGACCATCAGCAATGTGATAAAGTATTATTTTGAAGAATAACTTTCACATTTCAATGAAGAATAAAGACTCTTTAAAGGTTAGCATAAGAATAAGGGCCATGGTGTTCCATGCTCACATAAGAAAAAAGCAATTATACTTAGTTTGATGAGTAATGCTTACCTAAATTAACGTCGCTGTCTAAAGTTCAGCTCATTCTATCTGTTCCAGTTTGTGTGGCAATTACTTGTTCTGTGGACAGATAGCATCAGGTCTTGACCTTTATAAATTAGGGCAGTGGTACAATTGCTCCCTTGATTATTGCCTGCTGAATGGTGTCTTGGTGTAATGTGTAGGTACAGGTAATGAAACCTGTTAAATACACAAATTTCATGAGCACTTAAATGCATAAACAGAAGACAGGCCTGATTCACCAGTGTTGGGCACCTTCTTGTAGTGAGAGTAAACAATGCAGCATTCTGGAAGCTCTCAAAGGTCCCTGAAGATCTTGACAGACATTGGAGCTGAGGGATGTTGGCACTTACAAAAGCACATCAAGTGCTTTACATGTGCAGCTCTGAGACATAATTTGTGGCCTTAGAAAAAAGTCCCATCTGAAGTGATTTCTTCCATTGGTGTCTTACCACTTTCATATTTATTTTTTGAAGTAAATTTTAAAAAAATATCCTCTTATCTATTATTTTTTTTAAATTCTGAAATTATTCAAATAAATTTTCTGGTGCATTTTCACAAGAAAATGAACCTTACTGATGTCACAGATATCTCAAAATTGTTTCAAGAGTTGTTCACCTGTGAAGAAAGGAAAAGCTATTTGAAGCCTGTAGCTAATTAAAATAAGTATTTTGTCTACTTCTGTGCAAGCAAAGAATATGATAATGTTACAAAATAACCTTTATTTAACTTATAAATGGCTCTGCCAAACATCTCCTTTCTTGGCAAAACCAAATGTGATGTAAATACCATATCCCACAGCAGGTATAGTTATGCTTCTCTGCACTTCCTCGCAATGCTGTTGTTTCAATAATTCATCATTATTTCAGGATATGTCATAGTCTGAAATAGTTGGCAAGTTACCTTTAGAAAACAGATATTTTATTAGCTCACTTGCAATAACATTTTTGCTAGAGAGTTTACCTATTAAAATCAGCATGACAACTTATAGTCAATCAACAATCTTGCTTGGCAAGACTATAATTGGCAGAATTGTGCATGTTCAAAACCAGAACAGTTTGCAAAACTAAACAATTTTTTTTTTTTTTTAAAACTCATCGTTTTGGATAAGCCTTTTGTTTTACTTTTCTTTCTGCTAACATAGAATACCAGAAACATCAATGGGTTGCCAAGTCCTTCGAGATTTGTAGCCAATTTTCAATATAGAACTTTGGATTATTCATCTGAGCTACAGATAGCAAGACAAACATTTGCTTGCTTATGTGAGCAATACTATATCATATTCTTTTGCAATACCCTTCAAATTATTTCACTAACAGAAAGGAGGAAAGGATAAAGATATTTAATCTACTCCTGTCAATAGCAAAGTTTGTCTGTATGCTTGACTTTCATCCAAATATAGTATCCCAAAATACTCCACAAACAACAATTAATAATTATATATTTGCTTTGTTTCTACACTGTTTTCATTACAATTATGAAGTTAAGGGTTAGCCAATGTACTTGCATAGGACATTAATGATAAAATGAATTCAGGGAAAAGAATGTAGCCTGAACTGAGAGTGAACCTTACACCTAGCACTGGTTCTTTGGAGCAGACGTGAAGAAAGATCTGAATTTTTTTAATCTAAATATATTTATTGAGGCACTAATAAAAACAAATCTACTGCAGTTATGGTTGGCTCCTCAAGGATGACATTGTGACATACAGAAAAATTCACTGGAAAATAAAACAGTCCCTTTAATCATCAGGTATAGAAAGTAAGACATTTTAAAAAGATATGGAAGCAAAGTATCCCCATCAGCATCAACACAGTATCATTTGCATACTCTGAAATATTTATATTTATATTTTCTTTTTGTTATTTTGGGGTTTTTTTCTCTCCCTTAACCAAAGGTCCCTGAAAGTAGTTTTCAAGAGGGTAGGCACTCTCCTTACTTTTCCAATTACTAAAGGAATATAGAGTTGAATAGGCTGCAAGATCACTAATGCTGTAATTCAACCATACTGTGATCTAAAGATATTTGATTGTTCACATTTCTCTCAAAGTTTCTAATATTATTAAAACCCTTCGGCCAAATTCCTGTTTCATAATTAATCTCTACCTCCTATTGCATACAGCCCCATGCTGTAACAAATGCATTCCTGTATCTGAGATTAGTACCTGCACACACTTAAGTCTTTGGATACCACTGAACAAAGGTTATGTCTTCACTACAGTCCCAAGTGTGAGTGCAGCAACAAAAGAAAATTTAATTTCAGTAGTACCAGCATAAGACCACAGCCTATGCATCAGCCTGTATTCACAACCAGGGTGCTGGTAGCACCAAGTACCACACACCAATGCTTTTGCTGCTGTTAAGACACACATAACATTAAGGAAGCTCAAATGCAGAACACTGCGGAGGTGCTGTGTAGTGTAATAGCTCAGTATGACCACTGAAAGGTACAGTTCTTCTTGCCTCTTCTCACCTTTCTCTCCTCCACCACTCACTTTGTACCAGCTCATCAGACAATCTTTGAGAGCCAGGCTGTTTGCTGCCTATGTTAAAAAGATAGAAAACTGCTCAGGGGAGAAAAACAAACAAACAAACAAACAAACAACAACAAACCACTAAACAAGTGGGTATTTTGCTCTTTTGCTGGGTTAAAGCAGATCAAAGAAGGATGTGGAAATCTTTAGGGAGGCAAACTAGTGGGACCAACTAAGCTGAGAACCAGGGAGAAAAAAAGAGGAAAAAAAAAAAAAAAAGAACCTAAAACATTTAAGTAAAATACTCCCCATTATATTTTTCATAGGGAAAGTAGAGGTGCATGAGTTTTACAGTATTATTTAAAGTGATGCATGATCAGGAGGGAAGGTGTTCATAACTAAAATCAGTAAAAAGATTTCCTGGAGGTTTCACTGCTCTAACAGCTAGATTTGTTGAAACAGACATTACCTGTTCTGGATAGTTTCATGTGAATCTTGGTTACTTATGGTTTGTAAATGGAATATATGTAAAAACCTCAGTGATTCCTATGATTTTGACCACAAATCCAGGGGAACTGAAGTCTTCACAACGTTTCAGATTCATTTAAGCGCCATATCAGGAAATGGGACAAGGCCACACTTAAAACCTGATTATATAATTTACATCCCAATGCAGCATTATGTCTCTCAGAGGGAACCTTTGGATATCCAGGGATATTCTCTGAATAATTTTACACCATTCGATATTTTCTGTGTCTTCCTAAGTCTCAGATGTATTTTAAGTAATTGCTATTGTCAGAGAAAGATTTTATATTTCCCCAAGAATTTCTATATACAGATAAATACTGTTGACACTAAGCAGAGATGGCCTGAGAACCTTTCTTCCCACTGCATTTTATTATCGTGTGTTAAAGTTCCAGTTATATCGCAAACTCACAATATTGAAAATTAAAACAACACTGAATAATTCCCTGAGCTGAATTCTACCTTTGAGCAAGTGCTCAGAAAATACTATTTTTTTAATTTGAAGTTTGTTCTCTGTAAAGTACGAATGTGAATAACTAACACTGCACATATAGCACCTCTTTCTCTTATTTGAACTTTTACTTCATATAACTTCATTCACAGCCTGAATCAGTGACTTCAAAAAGTATGGAAAAATCCTGAAAGAATAAAGTTTAATAAATAAATAAATAAGTAAATAAGTAAAAGCATCATGAAGAATTATCAACCCACTGACAAAATACCCTTGTCCACTGAATTGTGTAACTATAGAGTATATTTATAAATAAGAAAACACCAAGCCTCACAATTGCTTTACCCACAGTGGTAAAAGAACAAATCAGTGGTCACATGCTATAGACTAGTGCTGCTAACCTTCTCAACTTAACCAGCTTAAACCATTCTGAATGCTGTTCACATAGAAGTGATTTGATAAAGAATATTAACAGAAAATTAATTTTTACTTGGTAAAAAGAAATATACTTAAAAACAGGAGGAGTAAAAATTGCTTGTTCCTCTTCACTAACTTTTACCAAATTCATTACCATGCAGTCTTCAAGTCTCGGCTTCACACTTGAGGCAAATAACATATCCAGGCATGAGTAGCAGGGAGATTAGGGTTGTTTTGGTTTGGGATTTTTTCCAGTTTCAAGGAAGTTTTATGTTTCTGTCACACCTCATGGAACTGGAAAATTATAACACTAAAAAGATTTCAACTAGCCTCTCAGTAAATTTTTTATTAATTTCATGAAAGAAAAATTGATAGTATTTTTTTCTTATTTAGTGATATTTTCATTTATAGTTTTCCTGCTACTACAAATTAACTTTCTCTGAACACAGAAAGACAAAACAACAAAGCTGCTGTTATTGTTTTAGCTGAAGAAAAGAAAAATATCTTTGATATAATCTAGATTAAAAATGTAGAAAAAAAAATCTGCTTCCAAAGTAGTGGAAAATAAATGATATTTTGTTCCTACATCTTTAAGCCAGCTTTCTAGATTCATGCTATTACTGTATTACACATATAGCATTTTTTTGCAATCTTCATTCAACTTCTTCCAATTTTCTTTTTTCAGTTCCCAGCTCTAACCCAGTTCTGCCTTACCCCTGTTCTTCACCATCATAGGCCCCAAATAATTCTGCCATATCTGTTTAGATTCTTTTCAAGTCTCACAGCCTGCTCAGTCTGCTGTTGCTACTGACAGCATCTACTTTTCCACCTGCTTGGCTTTATTTAAGAAATAGGGGTAATGAAAGCAACAATTGTATTATGCTGGGTTTTACCTAACACAGAAATGACACCTTTCATAATTTGTGTATCTAGCTGAACGATTCACACTGGAGCTCAGAGTACTCCTCTTACAGCATCTGATCTTTCCAGCTAAGCAAAAGCTCAAGTTCCCACATCTTTATTTCTCATACCTTCAACCCTACTTGTTAGATCTCAGGGGGTTCTTGAGACAAATGCATGGTCCAGCCTTCCTCTAGAATACCACCTTACGTACTGATGCTATGAAAACAGCAGAAAGCACTGGATGGCTCTGGCCAGTTTGGTCTTTGTAGAAAATGGCTACATGTATCAGTACCTCAGTATGCTGGTACTGCTTGCTGAGTGCTCCAAACAACTGAAATTCTTTTCGTTTGATGCCTCATCTATGAATAAGCAAGTGTGTAAAAATTCTTTAATGTTCTTGAGACAAGATGACCTCACAGGTCAGTTCAAACTCACAAGATCCTTATTCACTCAACTCCCATTGTCCACTGACCAACTCATTCGACTTCCCTTAGGCCCTCAAAGCCAGCAGTTCTGCAGGGGAAATCCTTTCCTTCCTCCTGGAGCTGAGACAGCACCATCCAGTCTTGATATAGTGGTGTTATTTCAACACGGAGGCAACAAAACAACTCACCTTACAAAGCTGCATCCTCAAGCAAGGAGAGATGGCATGAAACACAGTGTAGACAGAAACATTAAAATCTAAGCCTTCCTACTGTCTTTACTACCTTTAAAGGGAATGATAAGGCTCAACCTAAACATCTTTCTCACATTTATGTCAATACTGCAAAGATTGTTTCCCTGTAATTATCCTAGACTGAGGCTTCCAACCTGACAGCTCCTGAAATACCAGTTTTTGGTGTTTCTGTCTATAGCCTTACGTCACTGAATTTTTTCTTTTAGTAAGTTTTTTTTTTCCCTTTCCTTTTTTTTTTCCCCCGTGGAAAAGTTGTGAACTTTTCCAGGTTAAATTTGTCTAACTAAATTCCTTTGTATTTCTTCAGAATTATTGTACAGGAAACCTGCCAGGTTTCCTTACATATGTGCAAAAAAGGAAGATTACTGCAGTACAGATTATATTTTCAGATGACACATATCCCATACTCAAGGTATGGTGGTAATCACATGAAAAATATTAGCTTTGCTGATCATGTGAAAAGGAACCTCATTTTTCATTCTCCCTGTGAATTTCCTCTTACTACTTCTTCAGGTCTGTACCAAACTATGCCTGTGTAGTCTTGCTGGCATCCTCACAGTCACCAGAAAGACAAGAGCATAACTAGCCCTCATCCCTTTGCTCTTGCTCTGCCAAGACAATTAACTCACTTCCTAGGATCAACCCAAATGTTTCCATCCTCCTACTATAGGTGTCCAAAGACTGCACAAGTTTGTTGCCCTCTCAAGACACTCAGAAAACCTGCTGAAATGTCCTGGCTTCAAAACTGATCTGTATGCAGTGGACCTAGGACCCTGCATATGGGGAAAGCACATCCAGCTGAACAGTTGCTATTGACCCAGTCTCTGATTCCTGACAGGATTAAGTTTGGTCTAGTTAGTGAAAAGGCCCATAGCTATCAACTTTGATGGCTGATCTCTGCTTCAGAAAATGACTGAAGCTACTCCATTTATGATCACAAAATATATGGTTGCTCTTCCTCTCCTACAGAAGGGACTTCTTCCATATAATTAAGATATTTCCTGCACACATCTATTTTCTGCCTGCAGGTTATCACACAGACATTCACCTCTTACCTTAAACAAGACTGAAGTCTCCATCTCTCATCCTTATGACTATGTTTTTCATTTATCTGGAATAATCATTTGGTATACTGTTTGAAGCTAACTATTAGTGCAATCTGGATGGGAATGATGAAAGATGAATGGCAAGAAAAAAAGACTTTAAATGGACAGAGAATAGTTTAATTTCTGAATACAGCACTCAAAGCATTATATGTCAAACTCCAATTCAAAATTACATTAAAATTAGACATAATTTTCCTGTGAGTAGTCTTAATGCGTTCATATTTAAATGAAAATCAATACATACCAGAAAAAAAAAGCAAAACTGACAACAGACATATGTGAATGTCAAATATTGAGATTTCCGACTGTACATTGTCATTAGTATGCCAGCTCCTGAACAGATGCGATGATATGAAAAGCTTAGCTTTTGTTTTGCTTATTTACTTAACTGCAAAGAAAAGACTATGGATTGGAACTATTAAAGACTCAGAAACGAGAAAGCAAATAAAACCTCTGAAACTAAGAGAAACAACAACAGAAAAAAAAAGAAACAAGACATATTCACCCTTCAGCAACTATCTCAGAAATTTTTTTTTAATATGTATTATCAATGAAAATGAAGATGATCATGTGGCTTTCTAACACTAACAGCACACAGAATAACCTGGGGAAAAAAAAAATCTCTGAATTAATTGAAAGTCTCATTAGTTATATTGTTTATCCTAAGAATTTATAAAATTTCTTTATAAGAATGATAATATGAGTACAAAGTGCACAGTGAGGAGATAACATGGTGGTCAGTGAAAACAATGAGTTGCTGCAATCTCTGCCACTCCCTGCAACACAATGAGCTGCAGCTGCACAGAGCCCTAGAAAAACTCTCAGAGATTTACAGAGGTCTTACTGCAGAATAAGCACAAACATACACTGGGGAGGAAAGAGGAAAAAAAAAAAAAAGCAAGAAAGAAACTTACCACCAAAAAGCAAGATTAAACTGAAAGGATGTCATGCTGAAAGATAACAGTGGGCCAGTAATTTACTGCCTTCTGACATTACTTTCTTTCATGTGTCTTTAGAAACATTCTTATTATCCGATTTTCTCACTTTTTGTCATCTGACATTTAAGATTGAGACAGTTGTGCCACTTCAGGACTGCCTGTAATACATGCTGTATTGATGAGCACAAGCAATGCTGTTGACCTTGCCAATGGCTCCAAAAGGGCTGTTGGTCCAAATTCCCCCAAGGAAATCCAGTATATGGGAGCACTAACCCCTTTGAGGTATTTTGTGGCATTATAACTATTTATTCTCAACTATTTCACTTCCTAAGTAGTAGTACTTTCTCATTTATTAATCAAACCTACTGAACAAAATTGTTTGGAAGTAGGTAAATCATCCCACACTGGTAATCTAAACAGAAAATATTTTTATTTTTGCCATGTCCACACTATATTTCACCTCCCCAACTGGATTTACTGGAGTTTCAATACGGGAAGCCTGATTCTTGGTGTCAGTTTCCTGTTGGGATTATGCCCAGGTGAACAGTGTTACAACACATAGCTCCCTATGACCACATAACGCCGGGGTTTTTTGCCTTCTCTGCCCTTCCCCAACACATTCAGCCCTAGTCAGAACAGACCTCCTGGATCACAGGCAGCTGTCTGACTCGTGGGGATTATACACCCAGCTATTTTTTTAAATTAGACTCATGTTTAGGCTATATATTAGAGCACTTCTCTTATTGCATATAAACATTTTATCTACACGTTTTAATTGCTTGCACTAAGGCCTCCTTACATTAAAATAGTGCTTGAACCCAAAAAAAGACAACCTTTAAAACATAACTGATCAAAATGGTTGCCTCAAGATACAGATCACAAGCAGTAGCATCCTGTCTTCTACAGCAAACATTTGAGTAAATTGGGACACTGCAGAAGAAGAGTTCAAGCAGAGTAATTGCAACAGATAAGAACCAACTACAAGACTAAGCTGAACTGCCAAGATGCTACAAGCATTACACAAAAAGGCTGACCTGGTGGAAAATAGGCCTTATTTCTCCTCTTACACAGCTGACTACACTGGAGTTACCCAGATTTACAGAGTAGTTGCACAAGTCTAAAACTGATGCCAGTTAAATCAAAATCTGGCCAAATGCCTACAAATGTAGTAGCTACACATGCTGGCTTAAATGGAAATGACAGATGTACTATCACATGGCGATCAGGAAATTTGTTCTGCTTTCTTTCCCAAATTGTTACTGACCCCAGCCATATCCTTATGTCGATAAGGAGGTGTGAAACCAGGAATCTGGGGCAAGAGTAGATTATTAAACAGCTTAGAAATGTCTTTTAAAATTGGGTTTGTTCCAGCAAGACTTAAATATCTCTTAGCATTGCTTCAGTACTATTTTTATATTGCTAAAAGCAGTTACCTAAAATCCTGGGCTCTTTCCCATGGCAGTTTCCTCGGTCTTTTGATCACAAAAACTAAATAGAAATCTTCTGAGACACAAAAGAAAAACGAATGTGCTGTAAATAACTGACCCATTTCAGGCTTTCTCTTCCATGGTGCCTAATTCCATCTTTTGGAATAAATGTAGAAAAGACTGACTAATCAGAGAAACTTTTGGAGTTACAACGGGCTTTTATGACACTTATCATATATTAGTGCTTCTGTAATAGAAGGGGTTCAGAAAAGCACCAAAAGTACTTTGCTTCTCTTCGTTAGATGATCAAACTTATTGACTCCACTGGCAAGGTACTACAGCAAGCAAGGTACACCCTTTCACAAAGGGGCCCTTTTTTGGTAGAAGTAAATGCACAAGTTAGTGCAAGGAAGGGTTTATAAACCTTGAGGTCAGGGCTGTAGCAGAAGCAGTTTGCCAGTGGTACTGTTGTAAACTTCAAATATCTCAGTGTGAATGCAGCTAATATCAGAAATCTTGCAGCATAGCTCAGGCTGCTCTATATGGCGGCTTATCCAGGCTTTTCAAGGCTTCTAAACCACACCCATGAAAACAACAGTTTTGACAAAAATAGTTTTACTTGCCCTAGGTTCTTTCATCTGAGATTCTGTCCTTAAATGTTCCTGACTAACATTCCCATAACAAGAAATCTTTGCTTTCTATAGCAAAGACACCTCTCAAATGGTCCAAGGTCATTGCTGGGCTGCAAGCAAGCTAGAGAAATAGAAAATCTTGAAGCAGTCTTTACAGTTCATACAAATGACACCTTGGAGTACAGGCACAAGCCTGTCTCAGTTGATATACATCAAATAAATGAGGTTAGCTACACCTTTGCAAGGTCCATATTGAGCTTCTGCTACTCCTTTAAGGGCAGTTCCAGATGACAACAAAGTCAAAATGTTGTAGGTAGTAGGAAGCAAGCTAAACATAGACAAGAGCCACAAGCTGCATATTAGAACAGTACAAAAAACTTCAAAAACACAAACACCTAGGAAACAAACAAAACAACAAAACCCCAAACAACCCAACACACATAACAAAAAAAGAAGTCTAGTAAGGCCATGCAGCACCATGGCAGGTTACATAGCATACCAGAGGGATTACGGAATCTCCATCCTTGGCAGTTTACAATATCTGAAGCAGCTGTGGCAATAATCCTCCTTGAGGGAAAGGCTACACTTCAGTAGATACCTTCTGGCCACCACTGCTGTGATTCTGGAAAAACAGAGCACTGGGTAGCCTGTTTCAGAGATGGTTAAGAAGCTTTATTAAGCTGTTGTCAGGCAAAGCAAGGAGGAGCAAGCCAACCCCAAGATGAACATACAATATTAGTGCTTCCACCAGACCAGGGAAAGGCAGACTCCAGGGAGGTACAGTGGGTCACAACAGTATAATAAAAGAGAGGTAGTGAGATGTGAACTGGTGGGGCAAAGTTAAAGACCAGCAACAGACAGGAAGGGTTAGGCTTAGTGAGAGGAGGACCATAATGAGTTTTCCCAGGTTATCTTGAAAAAAAGGAGTGAAATACACAAATCTGTTATTGAGGTGCAGCACACTGACCAGTATAAAATGTGATCCTGGACAGAAGATTTGTTTAGTACCATCTGCAGGAAGAGATATACGTGGCATCTTCTTTCCAGAGTTGTGGCTTAAGTAGACAGAAGATTTCCAAAGATAAATAGGTAAAAGATCATTCTATGAGTGTAATACCACTACTATGGTAGGATGAGTCACATTCAGAGGGACCTTTTATTTTTTTTATATATTCTAAGTTACAAGCTAGGTATACTAAAGAAAAAGGTATAATATCCTTTTACTTGTTTAAACTGTTCCTACATAAGGCCTGTTTCAGGTAATAAAATTAATAACAAAAAAAACCAGTAGTTTTCTTCAGAGAAGCCAAGGCTTCTTGGAGTTAGCTCTCTGTCCCTGTCTTGCTGCGTATCATGGAGGTATCATGCATACCCTGCAGTTCAAATAGATATCAATAACTAATCACCTGTAATGGTTTGAAACCTGCTGCCCCTGGTGGGTGGAGATCTGAAACCCTAAACCAAGTACAAGCCTGAATGAAAGGGGCGTACACCTGTCCTATTCCCACTCCCCTTTTCCTGTCTTCGGGACTTCCTGCCAAGGTCTATAAAAGGGGCGAGAAAGGCACTCTTCTTTCTCTTGCCCTCTTGCCCTCTTGCTCTCTTGCTCTTGCTCCTTTGACCTTCTACGTGGGCACACGCTGCTCTGGTGCTCCCTGTGCTACACGTGGCTGTGGCCATCTTGGAGACCTGGGCCTGATCTACAGACTGATTCCCTGCCTCCATCCACGTCCAAGGATTGTGCATCCAGCTTCAATCCACCTCAATCCAGCGAGATCCAGCACCGGGGAGCCTCAGCACAACATTTGGGTTTTGTATATTTGGAAGTTTAATCTTCCTTGCCTTGTTGTTCCTATAACCCCCCTTACCCTATTAAACCCCTACCCTTTTTCCTTTCTGTACCCTGTTTAAACCCCTACCCTTCTTCCTTTCTGTTCCCTGTTAAATAATATATTTCATTTTGTTAATTTTCAATTTGGTGCAAGGTTTTCATTACCCCTGCCTTCCTTATTTACCTCTCTATCCGGGAAACTGAGGGATAAGGGAGGTGGGACACAATTCTGCCTTCTAACCGGGACAGGACATCACCCTTTCAGTGCAAAACCCAGATACCCTTCTTCATTTCCATCAGTTTACACGGTATCACTCAGACTGATGGATCTAACACAAGAACCACAGAGCCTTTGAGATTCAGACTAGCATGGAGTGATCTTCTGATGACACGAAGTGGCCACATCAGCCAGTATAGTTGTGATTTAGATAAGCAAACGCTTCATTAGGTTGTTCCTATATCCTACCGAACTCTTTCAGACTCACTGGCAGCTGCCCTACAGTGGACAGGGAGAGCCTCAGGGACAATCATACTGGAAAATGTGAGACCTCTCACTCAGCTTCAGTGATCGTAATCAAGAGATAGGAGACTCACTCCAATGAAATTAGACTGCTGCTAAGAAACAGTGGAGCTGGATGTAAGCCAGAGTGCTTTACAGTCAATAGTTCAAGCTCATTTTTTTTGTATTACGCTGATGTTTTTTGTCTCATACAACCGTTACGAGCCTATGAAATACTAATTATTATTATTATTTTTTTTAAGAAAATGAAGAACAATAAGTAAAGCAGAGGTCTATCCTAAAAGAACAGGATGCACTGTGCTAAACTTCCTGCATGCAGGGAACGGCAAAGGAGATTAAAAAATAAAAGGATGATTTTCAGCTTATTGTTTATGTCCTAGTCTTTGGCAGTCATGCCAGTAAAAGCACTGAATAATGATCCTAAGAGGACCAAAACAAGAGAAATTACATGTTCAGCAGTTCTTTGTTATTTGAAAACCAGTAGCATGGTTTATTTGCTTTTCAGCTGTACTTTGGTGCAGCCTTTCAAAAAGAAATAGTGTGTGAACGAAATATTTGGCTGAGGAACAAAAGGGCTGCCAAGTCTGATCCACAAGTGATGAGTACTTGGCCAGCAACCAAACTTAGGCTAAATTAAAGACAATTAAAACAGACAAAATTGTCCATCTGCTTTTACAGTTAATACAGACAGTGTAAAAAGGTGCTAATAATCTCTAAAGGGAAAACCTTACTCTACATGCTGAAGACCAAATGTCCAGCAAAAACCTCTGCTGTACAAACCAATCCAAAACAAAAAGTCTGTACAAAGGAATTCTAGCACTAAAAACTATACATGTTTTCATGTTTAGCAGTAATAAATATAGAGAAACTCTTCAGATCAACTGTGATGGATTTCACATGTAACATCTTTTCCATTTTACCTGTAGTAGCTAACAGGTTAGCTAGGAAACCTCTTAGAAATATAAATCAGCCTGAGACTAGACTGTGTACTGAAATAACAGTGCAAGCATCACCCAAGTCCTACACATGTGATGTGCATAAATGCAAATCCATAAAAAGAAGCTACATATCAAGTACAGACATGAATAATAAAACACCTTAACCACTTAACTATGGAATTTTATATAAATAAACTTCTGACAAAAATATAGCACAGTTAAAACCATTTTTTTTTTCTCCTAGTTGTCACTCACATGTATACCAACATGTTCTTCAAATTTGCCAACAGTCAGATAGCTGCATTCATTAACGGCAAGTGGGACACCCAAATTTAATTCCTTGCTTTGATTCAAATCCACAGAATTAGCAACTACTATTTGCATTTTACTCTGTGCTAAATCTCTCACAGTTTTCTGTTGTCCATAATTAATCCATGCATCCCATGCTACGTGTTCAAACTCCCTGCTTTGCCCTGCATCCATAACACAGTGGTTCAAGAAACTGAAGCAAAAGACACTTCATTTTCTTGCAGGTGTTAAAGGTCTTTACTGAGTGAGGTGCCTGAACAGGTCTGCGGTGGGGACAGGCCAGTGCTGTTGCTGAAACAAGGGAAGGAGTTAGCATATGGCATAGCAAAGATGAGCAGGGAAGCAGGACAGCCTCTTTCAGTAGTAGCCTGTGTTACATCTTCTTAGCACTATTCTGAAGCCATATCTTCAGCTTCATAACTATTTTAAATGTGGGGTTTTGTGAGTTGGTGCCAAAAACCATAGTCCCTCACCCTTGTTCTCTTGGCTGTTCATACCTTTGCTTACCCCCTCCCTCCTGCCAGCACTGGCATTCAGGCAGCTCTGCAACAAGCCAGCCACATTTGGAAACTCACTGTTGGGTTTGGTTATGTTTTCTTCTCCTGTTAAAAATATCTTTATAAAGATGGAAAGAATGGAAATACTTTGCAGAAACTCAAGAATCTTCATAGTGATGTTATTACTTTATCTTCCAAAGAAGAGATGTGCATTTTCAGCATATACTTGGTGCCTCACTAGTGAATATTCATAGCTTCAAGCACATTCTGATTGTTTTTAGAACAGCTTTTTTTTTTTTTCTTTTTGTGACTTAGAATACTTGTAATGGCTTTTTTTTTTTTTTTTTTTTTTTTTCCTTCCCACCCATATGGGAGGTACTAATTTGAGTTTGGGCAAAAACCCGAAGCAGAGCTACTGCAACCTGAATTCAGATGTAGAAAAAGTGGCACCAAAAAAAACCCAAAACAAACAAACAAACAAACAAACAAACAAAAAAAAAAAAAAACACACTCAGCCACTGCTAAGACATTTGGTTTTGTCTCATAAAATGGTTGAATGGAAGTGGATTAATCTAAGGAAAGCACATTTTGGCAAACATGTTTAGCTTGGTTTCCCACAGTTGCTGAGCAGACTGCATCAGCTCTCTGCTTACTGAACTGAGTGCTACTCCAGTCTTAATCACGCTCCATAGCACAGCAGGAACCAAACTCACTGTAACATTTCCAGACCAGTGGCTTCATGGGTTTAGGCAATCCAGCCCTAAGGTCCTCAAAACCGCCTTTAATTCACAGGTTGTTAGGTTCTTGATCTTCATCAGTTATTCCTCTAAAACTCAGAGGAAAGTAGGCAAAGGAAAAGAGGAAGAACTGTATCTGTTCCAAGTAACCAGACTGAACATGGTAGCATTTCATTAGACAGGGGCAACATTTTATACCCATTCAGACAATTATACTGAAACAGAGTAGCAAAGAATGATCAGTATGGATGGCAATACATTTATATTTCATGAGTGTTACTCATTTTAGTTAAAACCACATAAGACTAACTCAGGTAGTTCTTTCCAGCCCCGACATTCTATGATTCTGTGATTTTCTCTGGTTACATCCACAAGCCATAGCTACTCATCAGACACTAGACAAGATCAGTTAAAGGAAATTAGTAGGACAATATAAAGGGAAAAGAAAATTTTAAGAAATTTATGTTTCTGAAAAATCCATCATCTGAGTGCAAAGTTTAAATATACTTCCTCCCATGTCCAGCGTTAATGGAGACAGATACATTTCCTGGAACATTTTAAAAGATTTGTGCAGAATGTCTGTGTCCTGGTTTGGGGTAAACAGAACTGATTCTACTCTGTGATTTTACTTTTTAACTAAAGTTCCTCTAATTAACTACTCTGTCTGAGTTAACAGCATTTTCATAAACTATCTGACTATAACAGTAATAAGACCTCATGTTTAGAGTTACTACCAGGGATTGATATGCCGACCAAGACCACTGCTGAGCTTGAATCCCACACAGAGGGGGGCAGAGAGCACCCTGCACCTGCGGGGAGGAGTGGACAGGATAACTGACCCCAAGATTCACCAATGGGGTATTCCGCCCCATAGCCTTCACATGCAGTAGAAGCTGGAGGATCAGGAGGGGCAGCCCTTCCGTCGCCCCTTCCGCGCTTCTTCCGTTTACTGCTACTGGACTACTAACTGCTACTACTGCAGTGAACGGCATCTGAGGAGGACTTCATCCATCCCACCTTTAATTTCAACTCCTATATTCCTGAACTAAGTTCCAGAATCCAGCTCCTGTACCCAGAGACTGTCTGTGACCGAGTCCTACCTAAGATCCTCTCCCTGGGGACTTCTCCCCAGCCAAGGGTGACGATGACATATTGCCATCGAAGAGAGTTGGATTCGGAACTAACTTTGTATATTTATATATATTTGTACATAACCTACTTTATTATTACTATTATTACTAATGATAGTATTAAAACTATTTTCTATTCTTTCCTAATCAACAAATCTCTCTCTCTCACTTATTCCCTTTCCCTTTCAGGAGTGGGGAAAGGGGAGAAGACATCTATTACAATTCAAGGAACTACCCTAACCCCAAACCACAACAGTCTGGAAAATATTTTTGACAAACCTTTCTACTCTATCAAGTGCTCTCACAGAACAAAAAAACATAACTTGTGACTCCGCTAATCAAGAGCACGTGTTTGGGATGTACTTTTCCTGAGAAAGGGGTTGTGCCTGAGAACTTCAGTACTCAAAGACTAAGCACAGAAAGCAGCAAGTATACAATATGCTTTTTTCTCCTAAAATTCAAACAACTTAGAATATTACCCATCCCTTAGGCTGACTATTAACCCTCATTTTTGAGAGGCGCAAGGTTCTTAACTGTGAATATGCTCCAAGGGGGAGGAGGGCAAGGTTAGTTGGGTTCTTCCAAGTTTTTTCTAAACGTGTGTATCTTCATGCACATAACTAGCTTAACAGAGGCTTTAATGTGTTCTCTTAACCTCAGAAGGTCACATATAGCCAGCTGCTCCTGAACTCTTGTCTCTTCACTCAAAGCTGTTTGTAGCAGTGAAAAGGCAGAGCAAACATGTCAGTCATAAGCTTACCAGTCCTAGTCCTCACAACTGTGCATTGGTTTGTTTTAGGGGTTTTTTTGTTTGGTTGGTTGGTCTTTTTTGGTTGAACCTTTTTTTTTTTTTTTTTTTTTAAAACCCTGCTTATTAACAGAATGAAGTATGTCATTAGATTTCTCCAGCAGAAACCCAAGGGCTACTATTTCAACAAGAAGGCAATCTTATAAGCAGAGTTATTATTGGTAGGGAGGCATTAGCTTGCCTCCAGTACCACTGGAGTACTGATAGTCAGAGGTACATGCACAGTGAGTACATGAGCATGGTATGAGAAACCAGCCAGGACTGCAAATAGGGCTGTGCTGCTAATGAGGAACTGGAGGAATCGGAGCATGAGGAAGAGCCAATTTGAGATGCCTTCCTTCTCAGCATTGCCCAATTTAATTGCCTCAAAGGGCCACGTACCTTCAAGTACACTCATCACAACATCGTTAAACTTACTTCAAATCTCACCAGAAACTTTCTGCCCTCAAACACTAGTACACAACTTTTTTTTAAGTTTAGCTCTATGGCTATAAGAGCAGGTGCTTGTATTTTACATTAAAATGCTGTTTAAAAAAAAAAATTACTCTGGTTATAATATACTCTCATAGTAAACAGGCCTAGGTGAGCTATGAACTGTTATTAATTGTCCATAAAATTTAATACTACACATCCAGACAATAAAAATAATTCAGTGCTGGCATTAACCTAATATTAGAAACTTTCCTGTTCTTCTCCACAGAAAGGCATATGATTAACTGGGGGAAAAAAAAATTAAGAGTAAAACTTGACAACAATAAACCTTTAATTAATGAACTATATTCTACATCCTCTACACCACAGAACCTTCAAGAACACTGCCAGTAAATAAAAAGAATAATGTGCCAAGAAGAAATAACAAGTTTTTGCCTGAAGATTGTCCAATATAGCACTACTTGGTGAGACTATAGCTCAAGTTATGTTTCATTTTTATTTTATGTTGCAGTTGGGACCCTCAGAGTTATTAAATGCTGCTTGAAGTCTATTCTGTTAGGCCTTAAACTGATAATCGTAATTTGAGGCAGTAACTAGAAAGGAAGAGGAACATGGTAGAGAGTGGCCTCAAGACCTTCTCCGGAGCGTATAACTTGCTGAGGGGGAGTAGCCAAGACACAACATGTGCTTGGATCTCTGTTCACAACTTGTTACATTGCTGCAATGCTGTCTTAATTGACAGCCCACAGCTATCAACCAAGCTGCGACCTGCAGCCATGCAGAAGTCATGCACGCACTCTCTCTCCTTCCTCCTCCATTAAACTTCCCCAGGAGAAGGAGTAACATCTGCCACTGCTATAGGTAAACACCCATCAGAAACCGAGTCTCGGAGACCCCTACTAAAATAATCATGTCATGTTATGAAGCAGCTGATGGAAAGACAGAAACTATTAGCAATTAAGATAGGGCTAACCAGTATTTATTAGTTCTCTGTAGGCTTCAGATGAAACCACATTGATGAAAGCAACTCCCACCTCACCCTCCACTACCTAATAGAGTCTTACCTCAACAACATCAGCTAACAAAGCTCCATGTCTATCTAAATGCTTTCATAACCCTGATCTGGTCAAAGCTTTAATCTGCTTTTAATTTTGCAAAGAGAACAGGGGACAGCTAAAGAGCAATCTCAGACAAGCCTTTTCAGCATGAGGGGAAAAAAGGTTATGCTAATTCACTGCAAAAGCCCCAGGAATGCATTTAAGCAGTTTAACCTGAAGGCCAAGCCAGTCTGTACAGTTCAACAAAAAGCAGGCTACCTAACGTTGCTGAACAGGTCTTAGCGTCCAAATTCGTGGAAAGTGCTTTCTTTTTCCCCAGTGTATGTGAATTCTGTGAACACACTTTGAATTGCTCAGATTAATTTACTATATACCAAACTGGTCAAACACCATTTGAATACACAATTCTGGAAAATACTAATGAGAGCTACAGCTGGTCAAATATTAGTCTCCAGTGAGAACAGAAGATACTCAGTTGATGTAAAGGGGCTTAGCTCCCTTAAAACACTTGAAGCAACATGGATTTATCCAAGCCAGGAATCTTTTTAGAGTTCAGACTTATTTACAAACCTTCTCTTGTAATTCAGCATTTAATAACTCTGAGGGTGCCAAATGCAACATAAAATAAAAATGAAACATAACTTGAGCTATAGTCTCACCAAAATAAAAATAAATCTTTTTGATTTATTCAAGCCAGGAATCTTTGTGGAGTTCAGACTTGTTTCTGTCGCCTTCTGTAAGACAAACATATTTCAGCTAGTAGATTATTCACTAAATAGTCATAATTAACATTATTTTTTATATTAGCTACTAAATGACCACAAGAGAGAAGCAGTTTTGTTCTGCTTCTTGATGGAATTACTTTGAAGTTCAGAAAGCTTTCAGTAATGTGACTTAAACAATTTTACTCCAAGGAGTTGTGCGCATACAGTTTTGTGCAAATACATGCTGAGGCATATTGACCACAATTTTCAGAACCAGTTTTAATGATAAAGCTTTATTAAATAACAAATTCCACTGAGAACTAATCTGATCACTATGATTACTCATGGAACAAATTGAATTTACATGAAATATATTTGATAATGCTTTCTGCAGCAAATACCAGATGCTATTCATAAGACAGAGGCTGAATTATAGGCAGGAAAGAAATTAAACCCATGAAGCAAGAGATAATAGATGATCCTTCTATGATCTCCTCATTTTTTATGTCTAAAGATGAAACTAATCATTAATCAGTTATTTTTGTTGTACGGTATCACATGGCAGTTACACAGTACTGGACTGAACAAGTCTAACGTCTCAAAGCTGCAGCATAAAGAAATGTCCTCCCTCCACATCTTCCCCTCAATTCCAGCTGCATGTTCCTCTGGTCTCCCTTGTGCCTGGAAGAAATACACCTAGCCATACAACAAACTGTTTCAAATCCCTAGTCCAGTGGAAAAAAACAAAACAAAACAAAACAAAACACAAAACAAACAAACAAAAAAAACCTTAATAGCTTTTTATTGGAGTAGTGAATTTAACCACCAACCAGTCTGGTGAGCCCCAGAGCAAGAAGACATGTCCTTGAGGCTGGGAGCAAGAAACAGGCAGAAAAAAGGGGAAGAATCAAGGACAACCTTCTAGTGACAGCCACTGAACTGGCTTAATGTGCATATCATCCACCCATTCTATCAGAAAGGAGTGCAGTCTTTTTGCTTACATATACACTGTCAGCAGCTGTGGTACATACACCTGCAAAGTAGTCACCCTAGCAAATATTAAATAGATACTCACTCACAAGACATTTCCAGGAGATATACTTCTAAAATATTTAGAGAGACACCCATGCTCATCCAACAAAAGCTTTCTGTACAGTGCCTTGTTTGCATAACAGGTGGGAAGGTAATCTGCTAGAGTAGAAATTATACTGGAAATCAGGCTACCTTTCAGTTAAAATTAGTTATGCTTCAATGTTTCTAGTGCCACTTTGATATATGAATACACACAAGATCCATGTACACATCAACAGCTATTATGCAGGTGTTACCTAGACTAGCCAAGTACTCTTCCCATCTCCCCACTTCAATAGCCAGGAGAAACATTTGTCAAAGCATCATTGTTTTGCTTGTTTTCAAGCAGAGCAAAACTCGGGTCCCTTTGCTCTGAAAGTCATGTTTATTTAAAATCATTCTCTTGCACCTGAAAAGCCTTTTGAAATAAACATCCTTAGTGCTCAGATTGTCCAGGGGGCACAAAACTGAGGAGCAGATTGAGTGCAGAGTGGAAGGCTAGGAGACACAACAGCAAATGGCTTTTTTTTAATTCTTAAGCCTGCCCTATGAAGCAGTAAATTGCTTAGAACAGAGGCACCAGCCACCCGTATAAGCCCAGCATGCACTGTTTCTGTAGGAAATAGGCAAGAGGAGTCAAGTGAGAAAAATGGAATCAATGAGCTGAACCCTCAGCAACTTAAGTCTACATGGCACTGATGTTTTCAGCTTCACCATATGATTTACCTTCCCTGAGATTCAAATTTTGCTGGTCTACACCAGCAATTTTACATGCAACGTCAGTGTCATTGGCTCAGCTGGAGCACAGAGCTGCCCCCTCTGCTCCTCACCACACTGTCCCAAGGCATATCCACCCTCGACCCTCTGGCAGAGCCAGCTGTGATGCCATGATATACATCAGGTGATGTTTATTGATCTGCTACTTACTGCATTGACACAACTGATAGAGAAATATGTTTGGGGGTTAGGAAACTAATAGAATTGGCCATGAACTTGCTTAAACTATTTTTGTCATTTAAACTGTTCCATGAAGTTGCAGCTTGCACTGAGAATGTACATTTCTATACCTTTCTTAATGACTCAGGCCTGTTCAAAACTATTGTAATATGTTACTATCACAACCAACATGAGAATGCTCCTGGTTTGCAATAAGTTTCAAATTTTCTTCTTCTTTCTCACTAAAGTTTCACAAAAGCTTTCAGATGATATCACAAAATAAAAGTGCCTGGGGGGATCCATTTTTCAGAACAAAATTACAAGATTTCTGTTCAAATCTTTGAGTTGTTGTTTTTACACCTGTAAAATATGGGTAAAATATTTTAGGGACAATTGGCCTTTCTTGTTTGTTATAAAGTAATCTTACTGATATGAGTGAGCTGCCTGTGGAGCTCCCATGGCAATGAAATGCCAGCCAGATTTTCTTCCCCAAATGGATTCTGATCTTCTGCTCTCTTCTTCAATGGCTAGTGTTCGAGAATGATTCTGCCCATTCATCTGCCTTCAGTCCCAATCCATGACCTCCTGAATTCAGTTCCCAAATCCAGTTCTCATTTGCCACTGAGTCCAGCCTGGTCTCTGAAGGAGTTAAATTTTGGTTTTGTATATATTTGTGTATATTTAATTATTTTCTTATTATTATCTTTTTCTTTTTACTGTTACTGTTTCATTAAAGGGGTTTTATGTTTTTTTTTTCTCTCCCCCTTCTCCCCAAAGGAAAAGGGGTCAACAGAGACCATCTGTCATTCATTTACTGGCCAGCCCATCCTCAAACATTGACACTGACAGATGTCAGGTAAGAAGCCTCGAAAAGGTGAATCCGGGTTACTTTAATTAAAGAGATGCTACTCAGCACCCAGAGCCTTGAAGCCTGGGATTACTATTAGACCTGCTTATTGTAAAATTAGAGGATCTTTATGGTCAGTGGTTCAGTCTTAAGAGTTCATTGAGTTGATCTAGAAAGCCTCCTTCTGGATTTCAATTGACAAACAAACTGCTACTGCTTATCAGGTCATTTTTTTCACTGAATAACTCATGAAGGGTTTTAAACTGCAACTGACTTCCCAACAGCTAGATGCAGTCTACAGGACCATTCAGGGCTGAGCTGCCAAGTACCCGGCTCCCATCCCAGCTGCAGAAGGGACTGCAACTCCTCTGCCTAAAATCCCAAAGCACTTAGCCCTTGAATAGGTAATCTTACCTGAATAGGTTCTCTTTTTTTGACAGATTCAGGTTTTACTCAAAAAAAAAAAAAATAAAATAAAATTACCACACCCAAAATGTTGTAGATGCTTTATTAAGGGAACTCTGAAGTTCTTGTATTTCACATATTAAATCAGGGACTTGTATGCCGCCAACTGAAAGATAACCAGGGAAGAAAACACCCATGAACCAGTTTTCTCAGAAGAGTTCTTTTCTAACAAAGATCATTTTTAAACAGGCCTGGTAAAGCTATCCTTGCATTCAGGGAAAAAAAAAGTAAATAAAACATGAGGCCCATGGGGGTAAGAGGAGCAGACTAATTCTGCCAGTTGTCATCAGACACTCATCTAGAAGAAAGGAAGCTCCTGGAAAACCTTTATTCCTCAAACAGTATATTCATTTCATATGCTTTTCACAGTCATTGGATAAAATTATTGAACCATTCCTGAAAAATTCATTTCCTAGTTTTCAGGTCACAATTAGCAAGAAGTGCATTCCTTTCTTGGATTGCCAGAGATGGAGGGGCAAGGGGACTGTAGCCTCCTTCAGCTCCTGGGCAATTATTCAGACAGATAACATAGTTGTCATCCGCTAGCTCTTGTAGCAGAAAGCTTAACAGAAAGAAGTTACAACCTAAACCAGTACACCTCTAAGGACTCCCAGATCCAGCAATCAGTCATGGACTGACCCCTGCAAGTCTGTTCAGCAATCTTTGATCATAAATGTTTCCAACAAGGCAGAATGAAACTTGCTCAGCTTACAGTTCTTACCCCTACATATGATACATAAGGATACATACAATACTTTTGAGGGATGAAGATACAGTTGTAATTGTTTTAATAGAATGACTTGAATTATTTAAACTCTCTTTTTTCCTTCCTGTTGGGGTTGGGGGAAGAACTGAGCTGGTATCTTTTTTTTCTGTCCCATTGTTAATATTTCATACCAGAAAACTCAAATATTTATGCATGTTGGGAAAAGTAGAAGTTATTTTCTGTCAAAATGGTATCCCTTCAGAAGAACACCATGGTTGTTATAGTTACTTTTTAAACAGACTGCACTGAACAAAAACCTGTTCTTGGGCCTTATTTTCACTGGCAGATGTAAGACTACAGGGTTAAATGTTCAGCCTAAAACATTTCCACGCATCTTTGTTTCAGAGGGGGTTTTTAAGTATAAAATTTTGATTGCTCCTTTTTCAAAGAATTAAATACATTTAGTCAAGTTTCAATGCAAAACTGAATACTAATCAAAAGAACCATACCATGAAAATAGAGAGGTATAGAAACACTGCCACTGGTTTTCTTAATCTTAACCTTTCATTCTAGTGCATGCAAAATAAAGTTTTTCCTGCTGTTGGTTAGCAAGAGTCGGTACACCCCATATCCAAATAAAAAAAAAAAATGTTACTAGAGCTTTAAGTATTAAGCTTAAAATCAAGAAGGATCAAGGCATCCACTGGTATTTTGCCAGATAGCACTAAGCCATGCCCCTTTGGTGCAAACCTAAGAGTCTAATCATGTTATTCATGAGCAGATGAGTGGATTAATCAAAGCAGGTAGTCTTCTCCTAAGGCCTAGAAGGAAAGAACTCCAAATTGAAGGATTTCAGCAGAATTTAGATTACAGGGTCCAAGATTATTGCCTTGAAACATCTTAGCCTGAGTAGATATGTGACTATCTGCATTCAGAATCTCCTCTTCCTCAGCATTACATATTGGTGAGTTTTAAGTAGTTCAACACTGGCAAATTTAGACAACTGCCTGCTTTACACACCAGCTATTTGTAGCTGAGGCATCTAGAGATGCCACAAACAAATCCTTGATGAACTTTGCTGCCACAGTTATATAATTCACCTCTTGCCTTCCATCTTGCATACCCTATTTGTTCTACATCTCTGCCCTAAAGTTGCCCTCCCAAAGCAACTTGGGCAGATGGGACTGTGTGCCTGCTTCAAAGCCACAATGCTGTAAGGTCTGACACAGCATGGCTTCAGCTCCTTTTCTTAGCCAGGTTTAGTTGGGTCAGCTAACAGGGATATCTGAAATACCCAACACTTTCCTCTACAATGGCTGTTGCCTTGTAACAAGGGCAGCTGCAATCCACACCTCTGCTGCCAGAGTCTGCAGATATTATCAGTGTAAAGTGGGACAGTTCAGAGGCAGACAAGAGTCCTGTTCAGCTCTATGTTCCAAACTTTCATATGGGGACAGGACAGACCCTGTTTAGCAGCAGCTAAATTTCCCTGCAAATATGAGTCAGGCCTTTATGTAGCCTAAGCTAAAATGTCGGGTTATGATCTGAGATAGCTTTGGTGTGGGTATGTATTGCCTTTGCCACCTCTGATACAAAGACTAGAAACTCCTACAGAAGGGCAGAACAGACAGGTATAGGCATTAACTTCTTAAACTGCCATAGCACTTTCTTCAAAATCATTCGTAGCATACTTTGTCTCCTATATATCAGTCACATGACACAATACTCTGCATTGCATTCAAGAGAAGACGTATCTAGAACCCAGTTACTACCGCTGCAGAGACTTACTGCTTTCTTTCAACATAAGTGAGGTTGATTGTGGAGAGAAACAGTCCAGAATCCAGTATCAATAATACTACTTGACTTGGATTTAGTTCCTGCCATGCCATGGCACCCTTAACATTTCAGGTTTGCACACACAGAGACCAAAGTTGAAACTACATCCTGTGCAGGCTTGCCTGAATCAGCCTGAAAGCAGCTCAGGGCACTGTTGCATTGATGGTTTAAGACCACACTGCTGTGAGAAGGGGCAAGCCACTCTCCCTGCTGCCACTTCGAACTCATGTGTAACCTTAACCTGTGTCAGCAAGCAGATTCAACTCAGCAGTCATCTGTACAATCACTACTAGAAGCTCAAGAAAATGGGTAGGTCTGGCTTAGCAAAATATTCTTGGTAGGAGAATGGACCTCTGGCACCCAGGAGTACTGACTTCCATCAGTGTTAGTTAAGCATAAACTCACACCAACAAGTACCAGCAATGCCTCAACTACAGCAGCATTCATGTGGAAACCTAGATAAAAAGCTTTTTGGAAGCTAAAGGTGCTTTATGTTGCCACATCTCTATGTCTTATGCTAGTTTAGCTACTTCCGGATTAGTTCAAGTGTACCTGAAACAAGCTGCAGCCACTCTTCTGACTATGGTATAAGTTGTGGAAGTGTGAGAAAAGGCATGGTGAAGTAGATGGAGCTCAAATGCCACAACCCAGGTCAGAGATACTGCCTCCTGCAACAACATTTAAAAACAAATAAAACCAGCCAATCAAACAAAAAACCTTCAGGGCAGGTACTGTTCAGAATTCATTTTCATTTCCAAGGATTGGACTTTTTTATGTTAGAGATTCTTCACAGATCTTTTTGTTATACTCTGTCATTTCATACCAAAGGAGACAGACATACTGTGTTCATGTGCTGTTGAGGCTTTATTAAGATTCAGACAGGCAAAGGTGATCAGAACTGAGGCTGCTGTTTGGTGAATTTGTTCCACATAACACAATGTTAATTACATTCCAGCCAAATGACATTTTTTATCCTCACTCAGAGGTCACCTCTCAACTATTCCCTGCTCCTCAGGTTTGTTTGATATTTTTTTACAGTCCTAAACAGTATGCCTGGATGTGGTAGGTGGATTACAGATGCCATGACATTTGCCTTTTTTTTTCAGAGGAGGCGTTAGTAAGGTATGAACAGCCTGTGAACTCTTCAGCATCTCTTCAGACCTGTTCTAGAACTCTAGTCATATAGATACTGAAATCAGCATCAAAACTTTGTACAGCACAGCTTGAATTTTAGGGTTTTTGAAGTATTTGAATTTGAGATAGCCAGAGTCCCAAGAGCTTGGAAAAAGAGTCTTTTTTACAGGTAAATTTTCTTTTCTTTTCTCAGTTTCTCCATAACAGAAATCTTGTTAAGGGAGAAAAAGGGTCTAAGAGACATGGGAACTTCACTGCTTTAGCTGCATGAGTTCATATTTGTGTATTCTGAGATCTTTTACATACATTTTATTTCAGAGTTCCTTCTTTATGAATTTTAATGGTTTTGACTTTTTGTAAATTCTGCGTTACGTGATTTCTAAGGGATGGCTGTGGTGATGAGAAGCACGGGTCCAGAGTAGAAACTCTGTAACTGTTCAAAACATGATTTGAATGGAGTTACAGAGGAACCTTTCTGAATCAAGTTCTTAATATAAAAATAACACTTAGGAAACATCTATTCTAATAACAGACCCTGCCTTTTCAGGCATCATATTTTCTTTTAGGTGAGCAAGTGAACAGTGCAGTTCAGTCATCTCTGCTTCAACCCTGGAGCATCCTTAGCTGGAAGTATGAGTTTATATAGTCTTATTCATACAGAAGTTCTTGTCAACTGCTTGAATGTGTGTATCTTTAAAAATAATCCAGGCATAGGTAGGTCTGCACAACCTTAAACAAGTGCATTGGCAGCTGAAAAAAAGTATAATTTGACACAAGATGCCTGGAAGGTTTTCCATGTCTCCACCATAAATTGCTGATAAATTCCCTTTTTGTTACAGGCTTTACCAACTGGGTAGCTTGGCAGGTCTGAACATATGAATCAAAGTATAGAAAATCTTTGTATAAAGGAACTGTGCCTGGGATTTGCCAGTTCCCACAATGTCTCTTCTAATTGCTTTTTTACTACAACTGATTTGCCTGCAATTAACAGTTCTGCCTCCCCTGTCTTTGACACTGACTTAATCCCTCAAGAAGACAGATTGCTGCAAAAATTGTTCTTGGCTAGAAGGATAAAGACCTGAGTGCCCTCAAATAAAGGGCAAGGAGAATTCCTTCGTCTGGCTTTCTATTAGTGTAATAATACATCTGTGCTCATATCTCTATAGAATTGAAAGCCATGGACTGCCCTGGTGGGTAATTGTTATCAGTCAGATACTATCATTTTCCCCCAGACCTATGTGGATAACATATCTAAGACCTATGTGGATAACATATGCTAGTCATTTAGTACAGCCTCATTTACACAGAACACAATGAATTACATTGACTCCATGGTCTTGACTATTTAAGAACAAAACTAGACAAAGCCACATTCACATGGAGTTTGGCTGGTAAGTCTTGCTTTAATAAAATAGCTTTGTCTATTTTCAATTATAACATTTTCAGTTTTCCATAACCCTTACCAAGCATACAATGCTTGATACAATTAGTCTTGATGCCGGATACAATTAGTCCATAACAAAAGAACCCAAGTGGCAAAATAAAATTTAATAGCTACATCATAAGCAGCTTCATTCCCCTTCCTGAAAACAACAGAAATCACATCCCAGTTTCCATATAGTGAAGACAAGTTAATTTCCTCCTGCAGTGTGTTATTTTGGACAGTGGTGCTGCAGTGCTTTCTGCTCTACTGCAACATGCAACAACAACAACAAAAAAATGTAGTATATCTCTTGACCAAGTAACTACTAGTTCAGTCTTATCATTGTTTCCTCTTACTTCTATTCAACATGCACAAATACAAAAAAATACAAAAGTAGCACCTCAATGTGATTAGCATCTGATATCCATGGTAAGACCCATACAATGGCCTCAGCTTGAAACCTTAATGGAAGAGATATCCTCCAAGCCTCACCAGCCCAACTTGCTATTTGCATCCAGTCCATGGTTCTCAAATCCAGCCTTCCATCCCCCTCAGACAGGAACCTGCAGTTGGGGATTCTTGTTTAGGAAAAAAAGCCTGGAGATTTGCAGAAAGTAGAAGATCTTCCCATGTCTAAGATTAAACAAGCCTGTAAATCTGTAGAGGGTAGGCGAAGAATGGCCTTTTACAGGTCCACAACAGTGAAGGTATGAAATCTAAACACAATTACACACAAACAGCAAAATCCCTAGTTAGCACCAGCAGGTCCCCAGGAGAACAGGGTGGGGTCACCCATTTCAGCCACAAGAGAAAAATGTTTTATACATAACTCAATTCCATAAATAGTTTCCCTTTCCCCTAATAAAACTTCATCCTCAATCTCTCCCATTCACCTGTGGTTGCTTTGCTTGCAACACTTTTTTCTACATTACAAATTAATAAAAAGCGGTTACAATAAATGATTTTCAAGCCCATATTTTTTGTGTAATGAACAGGAATCAGGCAAGAACCAGGATTAGTAACTAACCAGACCAGACACAGTGGGAGTCAGTCCTCCCACCCCACAGCAGGCCAAAGATGGGACATACTTGTTTAATGAGGTTGGCAATGAATTCCATGACAGGGTAGGGAAAATATAATTGCTCACAGCATGCCAGCTTTAAAAGTAAACACCCTAGGATAAATTGTGCAGACAAGAAGCCTCTTTCAGTTTTGCGTAGCCCCTGATTTTGACCCCAGAACACCCTGCTCCTTCTGCATATCTCTACCTTCACTGCTGTGGCTACCTCTTCCCTCCCACATCAGAGGTGAGGTGCTGATGAACAACTTCCCGCTACACCTGGCTAAAACAATTGCATGTTGCTTAGTGGTGCATTTCTACACCAGCCACACTTTCCTAAAGGGCACTGCCTGGAACTCCTTATTACAACACTTCAATGAGAAGTAAATTGCCCCAAAATGTCTAATCATCTTGCCAGACCCGGAGCACACATACAGACAACAGGAGAGAGGAAAGCCCTATGCTAGGGCTGACCTCTCAGGCCTTAGAGAAGTTTTGTTGCAAAACCTGCTCCCTCCCACGTCAATCTGGAAATCCAACCCAGGCTCACTAACAGCTTAACAGCTCAAAGCCACCATCCAACGAAGGCTGTGGGGTGCTTGGGGAAACACTTGTCTTTCAGTTCACCCTGGTGTTCTCACATGCAAGGTGCAGGCCCAGGTGCCTCCTTCCTGCATCTGGTGTGGGTGGGAGTGCAGCAGGACACCCATCTGACGGCAGCCTCCGCATCCAAAATGGTGGGGATGAAGAGCCTGGATGGATTGCTTGGTACCAGCCCACACTAGGAAAAGTGTCAGAGTTGAACTGTCCCAGCAGATAGCAGCAAACTCAGAAGTACCCCCAGATATAGCCAGTAGCTGTTCCAGGGGGCTCAGCGGCTCATTAAGCTGAGGTAGAACCACCACTGCCATGTCCAAGAAAATATTTACTATGACCATTATACCATCCCTGGCAGGTTCAGCATCCAGAGAGACAGACTCTCCACCACTCTTCACAGAGTGGAAGGTAATCTTTCACAGTCTGATTTTGATGTTGGTGGTGTTCTTGTAAATGAAAGGTAGCTCTGGAAACTGCTGTGAACTTAAGAGTGCTACATAATGTATTTTTGGAAGAAAATGGTCACCCTCTCCCAACAGTTTGCTATCCAATCTACATGGTACACACAGGGTGGGTGAGCAGGAGGCAATCTGATATGTTTATAGTCACATGTGCACGAGGAACCGCTCAGAGATCAGCTCTACCAAGGGCCAGACAAGGAAGCAGGGCTAGCAGACCTTCAGAGTAGCAGTCCTTGACTACGATCCATGGAAAGACAGGGTCAGATGCGCCTCCCAGACCCAAGGGCTGCTCTGAGGAGCTAGGTCAGCCCCAGCCACAAGTTATTCTGAAGACACACCAGTGCGGTAGGTAGATATTGCCTAGTCAGGGCCACCAAGGCTGCATGAGTCTGGAGTTATGCAAAGAGCAAAGGAGTGGGAAGAGGCCTGAAGAGTTGAACACTGTCATTTCCTTAAAGCAAGAGGTTTTCCCTTCAGTGTTTTTCATATAATCAGGTGTCCAGAAAGCAGAGGCCAGAACAAATGCCTGTAGCGAAGCATCTGCAAAGGAGGTAAATTTAAAAGAACCCCCAAAGGTGGCGTTCACACTTTCTAGCCAACACCAGGTTTCACCTCCACTTAAGTCCTGTTGCTTTTAAGATCAAAAGCAGAAATTTCACAGTGCTATCAGCCCAGAGCATTATCACTTACAGAACCTTTATATTTCAACATCCTCCACTGAATAGCGTTTTGCTGAAAAATCTATTCTTTACTGCTTCAAAAGCACTGTATTCAGGTTCAGTTGTAAAAGTACGTGGAATTTGAAAGTATAAACCCATAAAAGTAAGGATCAAAAATTTCACAGCCACCCCAAAATAAAGATTACTATTGCTTTTTTTACATTATTCTTAATTTTTCTAATGACTGAGCAGTTCATAATGTTTTGATGTTGGAAAGAGAAAAGGATTTTATTTTGTTGTACTGGTGAGGTTAAAAAAATGAAGCATTTTTAGTTAACATCAGGTCTTTTTTAACTCAGCCCCTCACTCCACAAATGCAGATCAGGCTTCAGGATTCCTCAGTTTGTTCTAGTAAACATAAATATAGTCAAAAAAAAACTCTGTTAAGACCAAAAGTAGCAATGTAACTACTACATAGGCGCTCTTTTCAGGAAAGGATATTGAAGTGGTAAATTTCTGGATTTTTACCTTCTTAATCAAGAATCTGGAAACTAAGGCATGAGTTATGGCTCAGTTACTGAGCCCCTTACAGTGACTGAAGACATAGCTAAGGTTAAAGGCCATGGACAAGATTAAGAGTGACATCTGTTAGTAGATGACCTGCCACAGGCAGACAATCCTTTATAAACCCCATGACCTCATTGGAGGTTTTAGATGGGAGCAACAGGGCACTTATCAGTCAGTTGGTATTGACATTAAAACTTCAAGAGGAGCAAAGAAAGCAACCAAATTTAACATGATAATTTGGAAAATGGCAGAAGTGTTCTCATCTGAATTGTTTTTCTCCTTGCAATGCTGGCTGCATTGCTTTGCTGCACAGTACAGTATGATCTATCTTCCACTTTTTTTTTTTTTAGAAGGCACATAGGAACTTCAGAAAAACAGCACATGCTCACAGAAAAAAAATCTTAAAAGACTTGTGATTTCTGAGCATCAGTGGAGTTTGCTAACTACAAATTGTTCAGATGTTGTGGGCTTGACAGAATCTATTCCAAGCTTGTTTCCCTGCTTGTTTTCACAGATTTAGAGTCACTGATGAATGCTATGTGTACCAGCCCAGATGCTCTGTTCTAGCTACAAAACAGTTTTAGTCAGCTAACTGGATAAGAGAGCTTAAAATAGTGCACCCCTTTACTCTTTATCAGCTTAGCATTTTCCAGTACACAACACTAGACTTGGAGAAGCACAAACCACCCTCTTTATAATTTACAAACATTTTCTGGGGCATTGTTTGATGCTGTTTTAATTTTGGATTGAAAGAAAATAGGATTTAACTCTTTGCATTGTCATTCTAAATAGTGACCAAAGATCTCACCTAACTGAGCACTTTTCTATTACAGCAATTACTTGCAAATTAACATATTGTTTGCAAGGATTTTGCCTTCTTTTCAGTTTTAGAAAAGGCTCTGTTTAGGGATTTGTGCCTTGTGTCTTAAAGCCAAATTCTATTTTCTAGACTCTCTCCAGACACTGGAAAGAGTCTTATTGCTTGGCCTTTGTCAGTTTTTAGATGAAAAGATCAAGCCTTCCCTTATTCTTCAGCTGCATAGCTGACACAGTGTTACACTGCCATTACCAATACTGTTTACCTGAGCCTCTAAGAGCAGGAACAGAAAAAAAAAACATCTCCAGTTCTAATCATTGCAGAATGAAGTATCAAATGGCACTTATTTTAAGACCAAAATAATTTTGACATATTGAATCGCTCAAATCCCTAGTGGCACCATGCCTTTTGGCAAAGCTTGAGACACTAGTCATGCCAATAAAGCAGTTTGAATTGAACTGTCTTTTTGCCCAATCTCACTAAAGCCATAGTAATTGATTCAGACGCAAAGATTCAGCTGCCTCAATGGGAGCTAAAGCTACCAGCCAAACTTGACAAAGATTTTTTCAAGCCTGGAAAAAAAAAAAAAAAGAAGTGTAGTGCAAATGTTCCTGCTGGCCTGGAATGTTTGTGTATTTCCAACCTATCTGAATTTCCATGTGTGCTCACATCCCTGGACATGTTAACCTGTTTCAACCAAATGTGCTAGAAGAGAAAAAAGATGTTTAGCTCCTACACATGTAAAGAAAAAGAAAGGAAAACTAATTAACCTCTAACTAAAGGAGGCTGTACAACAACAACCTAAAAATCCTTACAGGAGAAAGACAAACATCTCAAAAGCAGAAAAAGACTCCCTGAAAAGTGAAACCACTTTAGACATCAGAAAATCCATCAAGAGACATAAACCGTAAGAAGCACCACTGTTCAACAGCCAGATCCTGTGTCCCATTGAACTACTTAACTTAACAATAGTTGAGGGTTTTTTCCTCCTTATAGACAGGATTTTCCAATTCTAGGAGAGAATGAATGTTGGTGTGCTGCTCAACTTGTAAAAGCAGAAACACCATACATTCTCCTCAGGCATTTGGGAAACACTCACTGTCAGTAGTGTTATATCAGAACTCACTATTTTGTGACTCATTTAATACATTTGCCCAGATAAGGCTATCATTTTTATTAAAATCAAATGTTAACACAACAAGTAATAAATGCTCCCTACAGCAGTTTCAAGTGCTGTGTAAAAATGTGTCATCTTCTTCATGATTTTCATTATTCTATATTATCACAGCACCAGCCACAACACATCTGAGCCTGCAAAGCCAGGGACGAGACCTTGGCAGACTTTTAATCTTGAAACAGTGCTTTGGCTGCCATGTGTGATCCCTACGAAAGATGCAGATGCAATTTGTTTTCACCACTGCTTCCCAGTAGCAGTTTGAAGTTTCAAGGAAATAATGAAATAAGCTTTCTTCTACCTATTTGATAGGATAAAGCAAGAAATGTATCTTCACAGCAGGGAGTGGGGGTAAAACACTATGTGGAGAGATACAATCACCAGTGCTCCAAGGGGATAGACTGGCCACTTTACATACAAAAAGAACCAAGGAAGAAGAACCTGAGGACTTGAATGAATTTAAACAAACCTAGATTATCTACCTCAAGACATTTACATAGCCTAAACCTCTGAACTTTGGGAACGAGTACGCATGCTTAATGAACTTATGCATAGTAACTTCTCCTCCCAAGGGAGGCATAAGATGAAGTTAATTAGACATGGGATGTATGATGAGAAGGGGGGGACATGTTGAGGGGGATATGTAGTAGGCGTACCGGGAAGTCTGTACACTCTGAGTACCTCAGCCAATGGGGAAAGGAGGAGGGAAATTTGCGGCCGGGAAAGTAGGATAAGAATGGGGCTGCATCCCCCAGCCAAACTGAGAGACCCCACCGGGATATGCCCGTGGACTCTCCCTTTATTCGAATAAAGTATATTTTACAGGACTCCTCTGTCTCCTATTGGAACATCGACCTCTGGCAACGGCATTTTCCGCACATATTGAAGTGAATTATTTGAGTACATGAAGAGCAGCTAAGGATATGAGCAGGTTCAACAAAAAACACTTTTGCATTTCCCCTGATTCAGAATTGCATTGTTATCAATCTTGTTTATGAACAAGATTTGGGATAACTCTAGTTGGTGATTCCTTCCTCCCTATTCTCTATTCCTCCAGCAGGACTCCTCAAATACATATGGGAGTAGCAATTATAGAGGAAAGAGTCAAACTGATAAAGTTCTTCTTCCCTTTTTTCCATCATTCTTTTTTCCTTTTGCTGATCCAGCATCTCACACATGCTCCAAGCCTTTTGCCTGCCATGTATATAAGCAATTAATTCAATCTAATATTTTATCATCCTCATGAAATATTCTTTGCCCTTGCTGAACTCTCACCCGCTGGGCCTTATTCTCTGGTTCTGCAGTAATCTCTTCCAGGACAGACAATTTGCATTCAAAAGAGATAGTAAAATAGAATAAACTTCTTAAAAACATATTAATTCTTCAGCTTGTGTTACTAGAAAGAAACAAGAGAGCTCTGAATTCAGAAGAGGTATGAACTATTCTTCCTTTTAGTCTGCTTTGACACTACTCTAAACAAAGGAAATAAGATTCTTCCAAGTTCTCCTCTATTTGGAGCTGCTCTGTAATCTTTTTTACAGAAACCTCTGACAGGTTGAGGACTCCAGGGATTCTGCAGGTGTGTTGAACTGCAGTCCTGCACACTTCTAACCTTCAGAAGTGCATTCAGTTATGCTACCGAAATCTTTTCTCCTTGAATCTGCATCAATAAGGTTCAACAGCAATTCAGGAACTGAAGACTTTCTAATGTAGCTCTGATCTCTTAACACCATCAAACATACGTATTTCCCCTGGCAAGATTCCTAATGACATACTAGTCTTACTGTAACCAGATAGGAAAGCAAAATAATTTCCCTTTTGTAGACAATGATGTGCAGTATATATTATGACCCGGATTCTAATCTTATTTACGTCTCATTTATTCACTGACTGCAGCAAACTTAGTATAACTAGTGTAATGCTTTTGTAAGAGCTTGTCTGAAGGTCCCTCGGACTATAGCAACGTGTAATGCTGAATCCAAAGAAAGGCAAATTAACTATTAAGAACGATTATAAATCTCTTCTTATACAAACATGGAAACATCAAGTAGTTGTGTTCTGTTCACAAACATATTTAGGTCATATACATAGTATTCTTGACAGCTGAACCTGTCTGAAAGTTGTCTATTATCAGGGTCTGATGCAGTCATAAACATGACTATTATACTCCAGTAACCTCTTGTTTTCCAACATACATCCTGTGTAGCTAACCTCAACAAAAAAAAACGAAGAAAAAAGAACCCCAAACAAACAAACCAACCAACCAAAAAACAAACAAAAGAAACAAACAAACAAAAACACTAAAGTCAAAAATGGAAAAAAAAAAACACACACTCAATACGGAAAAAAATCTACCAAACTCCCAAATCAAAAATTTGATTCCAGATTTCTAACTTCAAAGGGTTTGTCTAGCCTTTCTGAAAGCCATTAACAGAGGCTCTTGAGTTACTGCTGTTGCAGAGAGCATGATCTCTATGTGAAAGGGGCCTGTGCTACTAGGATTCAGTGCAACTATGCCTAGAGCAGTAAGCCTTTTTGTGGTTTTTAAGCATTTGTCCTCAGATTAGTCAAAAACATGCAATGCAGTTGCACAGTTTCACAATTTGCATTTTACAGAACACCGTTCCTTTAGTTGCCATTCCTCGTGCTTAGAGGAATGCGGGCACAGGGGGATGGAAAAGCCCTTGATTGAAAGGGCACTTCTTCTGAAGCAATTACTCTATAGCAAGTACTTTAGGAGAACATAAAATATTGTCTGAAACAGAAAGGAGGAACCTGTTGAAAATTCTCAACACCTGTGGAGTCAGCAAGTAAAAAAATCACTAGTCCTAGAGAATCTTGATGGATCCACTGTTCTGCATCATTCCCAATCTTAAAAGCAGAAGCACAATCCTATGCCATTCAAGCTTATAGTTAAGTCTTTGGGACACTGTTTTAAAAAATTAATGTGGGATGAAGCCACACCCAGAATCTGAACTGCTTCCCATATTGAAAGTTGGCCATGTTCTCCTCTGGTTGGCCATGTTCTCCTCCTCTCCAAATGCACACACACCCCAAAGAAAGAAAAAAAAAAAAAGCCAGATGGAAACTAGGTGGTCAGGCTACAGCTACCTGCTTGAAAGCAACTGCAAGGGCAAAAGGAGACATTTCCTGCAAGGAACAAGCTTATACTCATTATGTGGTTTTTAGCCTTCTTCATAGCACCAACCCAATATACTTGCAGTATACTCACCAGTGCCGAGTACAGGGGCATGATCACCCTCCAACTCCTGCTGATCACACTGTTTCTGATACAGGCCAAGATGTCATTGGCCTTCTTGGTCACCTGGGCACAGGTGGCTCATTTTCAGCCATCTATCCACCAACACCCCCAGGTCCTTTTCTGCCAGTCTTACAATTGTTCCTACAAGAGTCTTAACATCATCTAAGAGCAGCTGGGTCAGTTTCCAAATTAGAAGGGCAGTATAGATGACCAGCCCCTGAGATGCAGTTAAGCAGCAGCTGTGAAGTCTGTTTGCTTGTGTTAGGAACAGGCTGAAAGTCCAACCTGCAAGGGAAGCCTGAAGTAGTTAGAAAAATGATGATATGGCAGGATATGCAGAGCACAGAGTAAGAAACAGGAATTTTTCTCCTAAAAACACAGTAAGAAGTGTGTTCTTTCTCCTCCACAGCCTCATTTCTGATTTTAACAGATGGCATATCAAGCATGTGCTAGGTGAGGTTTGCTAATGTTTAACATTTTGGAAACTGGTTTCCTTTAAGGTAGCTGTTCATGGAGGTATGTGTGAGAAAGCTGCAAGGGTGCCTTTCTGGCTGTTCATAACTTAGAAAGAAAACACTCTCCCACTGAGGAAGGCTTAAGAGGGAATTGAGAATGGAAACTCCACAGCCATAAGTAAAATCAAGAATAACTGGATGGGAGGAAACCTATATATGGAGGGCAGCGTACAGGAGGTTGCAGGCTGTAGAAATTATGTATAGAGAAAAGCATCTGCAGTGTGGTTAAAGCCTTCAGTTAGAGAATAGACAGGCCCTCTGCACTTCCACAGAATTATCTGACTACAGAGAAAAAAAAAATACAGTATGGGAAGCACTTTTTAATGGAAATAAAGTACTGTTTTCTCATAAGAACTAGAGATTTTAGAGGGCCTTACAGGTTTAAACAAGGGTGCAGGGCTCAACCAAGAAAAGGATGAACAGATATTTACCTTTCATGTCCATGCTTGTCTTAGAAGAGAGTAATTCTTTCTGAGCTGTCTACAGTCTCAACAACCAGAAGGAAGCATGAGAGAAGATCAGAGGAAGCCCAGTGATACATAAATCGAAACTCAGCACTGGGAGTAGCTGAGATTAAGATAATATCAAATTGGACTGGATTAGATCAGCTGATATGGATCTGTCTCTCACTGCATGCTAAAGAAGAGTGAAAACTTCTGATGCTGTTCATCAGAAACAAGCTTCAATTTCACAGCTTCATTAACCAAACATTGCTCTTTCACATATTTTTATGTGTCTATTATTTAAATATAAGGTATAAAAGACAAAAGACTGTGCATTAAACCATGGTTTATTCATTCCAGTGAGGATTTTGCAGTATGTAAATGGTACCTTTTGAAGATGGAACAAAAATAGCCATGAGGCCCTTCTGGAATCGATTGTGATTTCCTAGGTATTTGCTCTATTTCTATACATGACTGATGGAATTGCACTGAAATAAGGGTTTCTTTGTTGCTCTCACTGTAAAAGGGAGAAAACCAGCATGTAACAAAAGAGAAATGCAACAAAAGGCTCCAAAGCAGACAATTCAAGAGTATGGGCTGGATTCATATGACTTATTTCAGCACTACAAGCTACACAGACCAACAGGATGACTGAAACAATTGAACCTAGGAATTTATATTTTCCCTGCAGTCTGTATAAAGAAATGGATGCCTCTGAAAAACAAATCTAAGAATTGAACCAAGGCAACTTTGGCTCCAAACACAGGTGAAATTAAACTGGGATATTTGATATTGAATCAACAGAGTAGCCTGTAACTTCCACTGAAGAATCAAAACACAAGCATAAATCAACATCCAGCATGTGGGCATGGAGCAACACCTATTTTCTCCACCAGACATGCCAAAAAAGGAAGCACAACACATTTATGAGACAAGCTGCTAGATCATCCTTATGACAATGTCACTACTACAAGAAGGAGCTGATGCAGCTAAAGGCTCAGGACTTGTGTACACTGCACAACCAAATACCTGGGGGGAGGTCACAAAAATCACACCTAAGAGTGCTCCTTATGGACGTGCAATGTGGAGGGGCAGGTGTTTCAACAGTATGGTCACATTCCCACAGCCCTCAGCTTGGAAGAGTACATAACCCACAACCACGTATGGCATCACTGCATCTCCCAGATGCGATATGAAAGAATGAGTCTAAACCAGAGCTAGGAAATTAATTTAGCAGATTGAAGTGAACACTTGCCAAAGCTGCAGAAGTGTTTTCCCAATGGCAATAACACATCTAACAAAAGAAGCATCTATTGCTGAGTTTCCCTGCTTTCAGTAGAACTGTCTGGCTGAACAGTGATAGCTGCTCTGCTGGGGATACTGCCCCTTGACATTAATTTAAAAAAAAAAAAAAGGGCTCAATCTCACAGCATAGGCAAGACTGATTTACTGTTACTAACTTTACTAAGCCTTTCTGACCTCCCAATAAGCAAACATACGTAACAGTCCCAGAACACCCCATTAGAACATTCTCAAGGGGCTGCTGTTCCGATTTGTACTGGTGCTCCAGTACAATAGGCATGATAGGACCTTTGTCTCCAGGAGCAAATTAAGAAGGTTTTTACCCCACTGTTTCCCTTCTGTCCTCTCAGGAACAAGCATGAGACTGACATGGATGAGGAAACATACAGTGGTCCTGTCAGGGACAGAATAAGGGAGTGTGAACTCCTAGTTCAAATACTGCTATTTTCAACTGATTATGTGACAAACACAAAAGAGAACCTCAGAACCAAACACAATAAACGTATGAAACTTGGCAGGTTTCTTTGACACATCTGTGAAGCAGCCTGCTGCCATAGTGATTTTGTTCCTCTGTCAAACTGACACAGCTGGGAAAGAAGATACAGAAATACAATCAAGAGGTCAGGGACCATTTGCAAGAGGATTTAACAAAAAATCTCTTTAGGCAGAGTATGACTGTTTTCAGTGGGGAAAAAAAAAGATCAAGTCCAACAAAAACTTACTACTATTTTTTTTTTTAAAACTGCAGTAGGAATACTAAATGTAGAATTGCTCTGTATTTGCTTCTGAAGGTCTATTTATAAGGATAGTTTTGGTGTGACCAGCATTTTCTTACTCCTAAAATGATTCCTTCTGCTGCTACCTCAGGAAGAGCTCAAGGAGTGAAAGAAGTGGGGGGACATCAGATGCCTGCTAGACTTTAACCCTAGACCTCACATAAACCTTTTTGGTTCATCTCCACAAAGATAATAGTAAAGTACTCAGAGCAGACTATACTAGCACTACTGGAGATACAGTGATGCTGACAATGAAGGAGAAAGGTTGCCTTACAGCATGAAGGCAAGGCAACCGTGTTTTAAACCCACTTTTTAGTATGAATCAAAGGTTGATGACAAGATACAGAAATCAGAAAATAACTGAGAGAAGTCACATCCAAAAATATGTTCTTTTTTTTGCTTAATGTCTTACTTTTTTGATTAATAACCTTACAATGCAGTTAAAATTATTCTTTGAATCAAGATACAGTGCAACAGGTTTGAAAAGCACGATCTTTTTATGCCATTATCATGAAGAACCACCACTGGTATGGTCTTCTACATACGTAACATTTCATTTGCACATTAAAAAACTCTCTGAATTTGAAGCCATCACTTAAGTATTTCATTTTCTATAGTGCCTCATGATAATGATTCTGACTTTAAAGGGGAAGGTCAAAAGTCAGAAGCCAGTCACATGTTATCAGGAATGTCCTCTAGTGACTTAGCAAGCTAAGAGCCTTACCCTAATCCTTCCAAGTTATTCCTTAATGCTAACAAGTCTGCAGCAAAGCCTCTGCAGGAAACTCTGATGCAGAACATAACACCTACTCAAGTAGCTATTTATTGCAGAAAAGGCAGAAATGAAAAAAGGAAAAAGATTGTGCTGCTTCTTTCATGCAATGAGATTTTATCGTCTCTTGTGCAACCTCTATGAGCATCATTCAGCTTTGGAATTCAGATTTTTCTCTCATTCAGCTTCCAAATTGTACTTTTTCAATAAAATATGAAACAACCTTTAGCCTGTGACCTTCAACCACAGAGACTCCTGCACAATATCAGTGTTTCACAGTAAGATTGCAACACACTGATTGCATCACATGTGTGGCTATCAAGGAAGCTCCCACACATGGAATGAAGCAAGGAGTGAATTCCTCCACCACCCCCCACACCCCGCATTTTTACTCTGGAACACCAAACTTCAAATAAATCCTTTAAGAGAAAAAAAAACAAAAACAAAAAAACACACATATAAAGGAACATCAGACACAATACTTTAACTTGTTCTTAATTCCAATGGAGCAATGTAAAAAAATTTAAAATGTCTAAAGACCATCAAGAATTGGTCAAATATAGCTATATTTACTCACTTTCATAAAACAAATCTGTGGGATTACTCAGATAAATAGACTACAGAACAAAATTATATACTAAAAGAGAAAAAAAGGAGAGAGAGAGAATTTCATTGTGTGTTATAATGGTAAGGAAATATCATAAAATCATAGAACATTAGGGGTTGGAATGGACATCTAGAGGTCATCTAGTTCAACCCACCTGCCAAACAAGCATCACCTAGGGCAGGACGCACAGGAATGCATCTGGGTGGGTTTTGAAACTCTCCAGAGAAGAACTCCACAACCTCTTTGGGTAGCTTGTTCCAGTGCTCTGTCATCCTCACAGTAAAGAAGTTTCTCCTCATGCTGAGGTGGAACTTCCTATGTCCTGAACACCAAACTTCAAATAAATCCTTTAAGAGAAAAAAAAACAAAAACAAAAAAACACACATATAAAGGAACATCAGACACAATACTTTAACTTGTTCTTAATTCCAATGGAGCAATGTAAAAAAATTTAAAATGTCTAAAGACCATCAAGAATTGGTCAAATATAGCTATATTTACTCACTTTCATAAAACAAATCTGTGGGATTACTCAGATAAATAGACTACAGAACAAAATTATATACTAAAAGAGAAAAAAAGGAGAGAGAGAGAATTTCATTGTGTGTTATAATGGTAAGGAAATATCATAAAATCATAGAACATTAGGGGTTGGAATGGACATCTAGAGGTCATCTAGTTCAACCCACCTGCCAAACAAGCATCACCTAGGGCAGGACGCACAGGAATGCATCTGGGTGGGTTTTGAAACTCTCCAGAGAAGAACTCCACAACCTCTTTGGGTAGCTTGTTCCAGTGCTCTGTCATCCTCACAGTAAAGAAGTTTCTCCTCATGCTGAGGTGGAACTTCCTATGTCCTAGCTTATAGACATTATTCCTCGTCCTATTACTGGGCATCGCCAAAAAGAGCCTGTCCCTCTCCTCTGGACACCCACTCCTCAGATGTGGATTTATAGACATTAATAAGATCCCCTCTCAGCCTTCTCGTCTCAGGACTAAACAGTCCCAGTTCTCTCAGTCTTTCTTCAGATGAAAGATGTTCAAATCCCTTAATCATCCTCATAGCTCTCTGTTGGATCCTCTCCAGCAGATCCCTGTCCTTCTTGAATTGGGGAGCTCGAAACTGAATACAGCATTCCAGGTGTGGTCTCACCAGAGCAGAGTAGAGGGGGAGGAGGACCTCCCTAGACCTGCTGGACACATTTCTCAATTTAAAGGCAATCATAAAAAAAAAGTAAAATAAATAAATGCTTTTAGTCTAATTAAAGCAAGCCTTATAACTGTGCTGTAGATGTCTTCTCTCACTACCCTTACAAATAAGTAGCATATCGTCCAGATTAATAGACAGAAAAGTCAACACTGACTGTCCATCAGTCATCACTGGAGTTACATAACTATCCCAAGACATCATAGAACTATGAAAGGCTGAGCTGTTTTCTTCCTGCTTTTACTGCACTGGTGAATTACCAGAATGAGCCCCAAATACTGAAAAGCTTAACAGTTCTTTTCTCCCCATTTTCTGCTTTTTTATATATATTTTTAATTAGGCAAAGTGCACTAATACAAATCAAATTACATTATGTCTACTTAGCTTCATCTTCGGGAAGATTTTCAGCACAGTTAACAGGCAATTACGGAAACTTCTTCAACATTAATGAGAGTTTTGTTCTCAGCTTCTCTGTGTTACAGCTATGGCAGCCCCTGCCCCAGCCAACCCTTACAACTTGCAGCATTTCTATATCATAGAATCATAGAATCCTTCAGGTTGGAAGGGACCTTCAAGATCATCAAGTCCAACCATTGAGCCATTAGGGCTCTAAAGTCCTCTGCTAAAACAGATCAGAATCTGTCAGGGTTGGAAGGGACCACAAGGATCCCCCAGTTCCAACCCCTCTGCCATGAGCAGGGACACCTCACACTAGATGAGGCTGTCTAGAGCCTCATCCAGCCTGGCCTTAAAGACCCCCAGGGATGGGGCCTCAACCACCTCTCTGGGCAACCCATTCCAGGGTCTCACCACTCTCATGGTGAAGAACTTCTTCCTCATGTCCAGCCTGAATCTACCCACTTCCAGCTTTACCCCATTCCCTCTAGTTCTGTTGTTACTCGATATCCTAAAAAGTCCCTCCCCAGCTTTCTTGTAGGCCCCCCTAAGATACTGGAAGGCCACAATAAGGTCACAAGAAGGTATGCAAGTTTGGACTGGGACCATTAAACACTGTGAAACATGCCTATTGTTCATAACTGCAAATGTGGACAGCTGATTCCAAAAAGATGTTTTATTGTGAAAACAAGGAAGCAGAAGGTGTACAAGCTGTTATTGAAGATAACCTCATTCTCTTTGCTGCTTGAAGTAACATTTTTTCAGTGTTAAAGAGGATATCTTCCTCTGCAAAACTGCATCATTGCCAGACCAGGAGTACAGCCCAGAGTAAATCACAGATATACAAATAGGATGGGTCCTTTTCTCCAGGGGGCTCAGGAAGGCATCCTGCTTCTCTGGCAGACCAGACATCACTATGTTGCCACCCAGGCTACTCGTCTCCATCCCTTCCCAGCTCCTCCAGGCTAAACAAGGGCAGAGCATGAAATTGCCGCCCAGCACGGCTGGTGTTGGCACTGATTAGCTCAGGGACATTAAAGCCCTCCATTGGAGCCAAGAGCTCACTCACCACCTATGCCCACATCATACCAGTATTATGTGGAAGCAGGTTACTACAATGCACCCGCACTCCTATTGTAAAACAGTTTTCTGCTGTAGGATGACTAAAAAGTGGTCACTGAGTTGTGGTTTTTTTGTTTGTTTGATTTGGTTGGGTTTGGTTTTGTACACACAGTTTACTAGAGAAGAAAAGCAACTGCTAAAACTGTGGTTTTGTTTATCCAGGTTCCATAAGTGACATGGATTGCCAGTGAGCAGTTTTGCTGGATATTGCTTTTCCCCTTTTGACTCAAATTGTCATCCTTGATTTTGAACAAACTAGAAAATGGGGAAATGAAAAAATAGCACATGTTCCTCTTCCCTTCTTGAACTTGGAAAAGGCTTTAAAAAAAAGCTTTTTAGACATTGTGATCAAACAAAAGCATTTATGAAAACAGTTTTCATACACTACATCAAACTGTCAGACGCTGGAAGCACGAAACC
>NW_008626422.1:0-2338 GCF_000691845.1 Merops nubicus
TACATCTTCTCCTCAGTCATCCACAAACAGAGAAACAGGTTTTCTCTCTTATCTTCTACCTAAAGATATTTGTCTACCTTAAATGCTTTTTTTTTTCCATATTGGGCTGTTGAGGACACCTGTGCAGCCCTGGCTAGCCTAGAATCTTGTGGCTTTGCATCTTCCCAAAGCCAGAGGGCTGAAGCCTGTTGTAGTATGAAGCAGGGAAAGATCTACAAATGATTTACAAAGGAAGAATTCAGAGTCCTCACTTGCTCACCTTTTCATTTGTGATATTCCAGCAAGCCTGAAATTCTTCACTCCATTCCTGTTCCCCAGTGCATCACGTGCATTTCCAGCTGTTTATCACCATTCCACAAAGCCAGCAATGTCAACATCAACAGCTGTGTTCTTCTTATCTGCTACTTGTAGTTGACCTCTCAGAGTTTTAACCACCAAAGCTGTCCATCAGTGCTGTTCAGATGTGGCACGTACAGCTCTCCCCTGGAAGCCATTTCTTAGGCACTCCATACGTCCTCCAGCCAAGCCATGACAAGCATGTCACTGGGTCACAGATGGAGCCAAAGGAAAGTGTCACCCCCTACCTTCTGCCTGTGCTTTGCAGTATGATCACAATAGCCAAGCAGTTTATTTCAGAAGTACTCATCGGTTGGACACAGTTGCCAGCTACCCCAGAGACAGAGCTGGAACACGCTTATGCTGTGGTCTTCAGCCTCTCTTGATTTGCAGACCTCTACTGCCATTTTCTGATGGAGGTTTAGGCCATCAGAAGGTGTAGAAGGCTGCTGTTAACAAGGTTAGTTTTTTCAGAGACTCTCCAGTATGTTCCACAGACCCTCAGGGAAGTGCCTAGCCCTGGGGAGAACTGGCCCAATTGCCTTTTCATAGTTAGAGTGGCAACCCCTCGCCTGGGAACAGCCCTTCCCAATGCTCTGACATTAAGTCCTCCTCAAACAACTTCTTTCCAAAGCCTCCTTCCAAAGTTTGGCTCTGCACGGAACATGTCAGCATCTGATAAAGGCTCAAAACAGAAACAGAATGGTATAAATAGAAATTAAGTGAATTAGGAAGAGGTGCCAAAGCAAAACCCTCATGATAGCTGTGGCTGCATGTGCAGTGCAGCTTCCAGCACTCACCAGAGTGCCAGGCTGCCCCTCAGTATTCTTAGAAACATATGCATCTGCTGTGTCACTGGCACTGCCTGCTCAGCCTTGGACAGGCTTCCACATCTTCTTGCTGACTCTTTAGAAAGCTTGGGTTCATGCAGAGATTTGGTGCCAGAGCCCCAACCAAGCCAGCAGCAGCATCTCTGTGCCTGCATTTTTTTTTATTCACACTTGGTAAGCTGTGTTTGTTCCAACTGGTCAATGCAAATAGCCTTACCCTCCCCTCAGCTAGATTTTGTGGAAATTGTGGTCTAAATGCATTGTCAACTGAGCTATGATACCATACAGTTTAATTCCCTCATGATACCTGGGCCAGATTCTCAGCTGGTAAAAATCAACATGAGTAAGGTTATTTGTACCACCTGATGGTCTTCATTATAGCCAGGGCTGGAAAGATAGAGCACATCATTTGCTACTTATTCATTATTGATGCCATTTTCCATAGGGCCACTGATGATGAATAGGAGATAAATGGGTGAGAACCATTCCTTGTAAGCAGCATAACAATGGTGGGTTCCAGGTTGGCATCTTTCAAGAAATGGCAAGTAGTCTTAAATCCCTGTGGTGCTGGGTCTGCTCAAGTAGCCCCCTCAGCTGGGCTCTTGCCATGTTTTGCTTTTCCATGGAGGGCAGCTTGCAGTTTGGTCCCCTCCAGAGCTATGCTGGACATCATCCACGCCAGCCTGTTGTCAATCTTGTTTTGCATCCCCAGTTCTCTTTGTTTGCCAAATTAGTTTGAAAATACAGTCAGAGTTTTATACACTTTTGGGGTGAGAAGAGGATATGGAGTCATGGGAAGAGGGGTAATACAACGTATCACTCTTGGGCTGCTTAGCCTATTTTGATCCTGTGACATATTGAACTGATGACCTGTGCTTTTGAGGGAGGAAACCTAGAAAGGGAGGTTTATCAGGTCTTCATATGATGCTGCCTTGCTTGAATTTATGCTGTTACAGGTTGCCTTGTGCTGAACCTCCCTTGCCTTTTGCTGATGCACCTCCTTGTCAGCTTGGCTTGCAGGTACATAGAGAGACATAATATTTGTTCCTCTATGAAGAGCTGTTGGTCTCCTGAGGCTCAGAGGAACTGCCAGGTATGAGGACAGTCAAACTGGAGGCAAACTTCTCTGCCACAAAACAAATGGTGAAACTCTAAAGTGGTGTTGTAGGGAA
>NW_008626422.1:2381-12810 GCF_000691845.1 Merops nubicus
TAGGGAAACATCTCCTGTTAGAGCAACTGATACACTCAGGAAAAAGTGGACAAGGTTTTGGGCACATGGCTCTGTGTAATTAAAAGGAGCACACTGAATGAATGGTCCTGGAGTAAGGGAGGCAAAAATAGAATCAGCCATCTGTCAATACACTACTGGCTGGCTAAGTGGGAAGCCTCAGGTCTCAAATGCTGAAAGTCCTGCCTCATTTCTTACAAAACAGAGACAGCAATAGCAATCTCTCTTCGAGGACCGGGCACAGCTCTGTGCAACGGGGCGTCTGGGTGGGCTCCCCTAAAGCTCTTCTGCAGCAGGTAGGATGCTGCTGCATGTGCCAGAGAGGCATTTCTGACCTGAGGACCCAAATCTTCCTGTGGCCAGGCAACAGGAAAAGTCCTCGTGCCAGCAGAGGCAGGGAAAGGATGTGAGGCAACTTCATATCTCTTGTCTCTGCCTGCCCCAGGCAGGACAATTCCCTTCACAGCAAACAGCCCAGCTGGAAAGCCTGAAACAGAGAGGAGACAGCCCAGCTCAGGCTGTTGGGTTTCTCAAGATGAGATCCTTACCTTACTTTGAGATGTTGCCTCTACAAACAGTACTTCAACATTATAAAAGTAATGTGTATGTAAAGATTGATTTCATACCTCTACAAACAGTACTTCAACGTTATAAATATAAATGTAATGTGTATGTAAAGATTGATTTCATAGTCACCACACAGGGTGGAAACATCATTAATGTGATGCTATAGACAGGAGTTAGTCCAAATTAAAGGCAGGAGATTCCAAGGTATTGTTCTTATGGAAACTGTGACAGCTGAATTATATGGGCTTGTTAAGGAACTAAAGATAACCCTATTCAGAGTAGATAAGAACATTATGTATGAGCAAGGAAAGTGAATTACAATTACGGTGGGAGCCATAAGTCTGAATATTTTGATTGCTGTGTGCAGTAAATGGGAGCTCCACCACACTATTACATTAATTTGGTACTTTGTATTTAGGGACCAGTCTTGAAATTCTTTGCCTTAAAACTCCACTGGAGGTAACAGAGAGTTATAAATCCAGAGGGATTCAGACATTACCTGGCTTGTATAGGTAGGGTGAACTTCCATCTTAATTGTTTCTTCTTTTGTGAATGGAATTTCACAATTATTCTGGGTCCATAAATGTTTTGGGCATCTGAATGTAGAACCGATACTATTGGTTTAGTAGTTGGGTGACTACTGTGCCCTGGTGAGACCTCACCTGGAGTACTGTGTCCAGTTCTGGGTTGTGTCCAGTTCAGGGCTCCCCATTTCACGAGGGACAGAGATCTACTGGAGAGAGTCCAGTGGAGGGCTGTGAGTATGACTGGGGGACTGGAACGTCTGCCGTATGAGGAGAGGCTGAGAGACCTGGGGCTGTTTAGTCTGGAGAAGAGAAGACTTAGGGGGGATCTAATTAATGTGTATAAATATATGCGGGCTGGGTGTCAGGAAGGAAAGGGGCAACTTGTTTTCACTTGTACCCTGCAATAGAATGAGGGGCAATGGATACAAGCTGGAGCACAGGAAGCTCCACCTCAACATGAGGAAGAACTTCTTTACTGTCAGGGTTCCAGAGCACTGGAACAGGCTCCCCAGGCAGGTTGTGGAGTCTCCTGCCTTGGAGACTTTTAAGACCCGTCTGGATGTGTTCCTGTGTGACCTGCCCTAGACTAGATGGTCCTGCTCTGGCAGGGGGGTTGGACTCCATGCTCTCTGGAGGTCCCTTCCAACCCCTAACATTCTGTGATTCTGTGGTGGCGAGCGTTAACTGTGGAAAGCATTCTGAGTCATCTTCAGACTTGCTGGGAGGAGACTGTGTGACTTGTAGACAAATACTGGAATTCATTTCTTGATAATCACAGCCTCTTCTTCTGGGACAAAAACTATGGCAGGATCCTGGAGAATAAAAGCCATGTGACAACATCCATGGCATGCCTCGAGGTTCCTGGTACCCCTTCCCACCACAGCATGTGTCTGTTCACAGGTAGGGGCACTCACAGGCTGTGTACAGCCTCCCAGCAGCTCTCAGGATGACCACTGGCATGAAGGACTCAACATATCTCGCTGTTATCAGCCACGCTACCCCCTTGCAGCTGCCAGGCAGTGGAGTTCACTGTTACCTGTGCTTGGGGGCCACTTGAAGAGGCAATGGGGTTTGGTACCTGCTGCCCCTGCTGAGGGCCCATCCTGGCAGCCACCAACCCCTGCTCCAGGCAGGCAAAGGGAAGGGACACATCTCAGGGCAGATTTTGGAGGGGATGTTCTCCTTTTCGCATCAAGTGAGAATTTTAGAGTATGAAATGTATTTCAGCTGGTCATTCTTCATTCACTGTTTGAAACCTGGCACATGTGCACCCCTGAGACCCAGGGGAGCAGCCCCCCAACGGGGCTTTCTCTCTAGGCTGGGGCTGGGCTTGGGCTCTGCCCCAGCTCTGGCAGAAAACGATGGCTGGGCTTTCCAGGGGGCCCATAGCAGAGGGTTTTCTGTAAGCACTGCTACACCCCGACCTTGCTACTAGTTTTCCCACTCTGAGACAAGAATTGGTCTAAGTTTTGTTGCCATGACATTGCACACCTACAATTTGAGATGTTTTGCTTCTCCTTTGCTTTGTTTTAATCAGTCTTGCTTGAAATATCATATTTAAATGAGAAAAACAGCAAGGCTGCAGAAGTCTCAGCTATAGGCTGTGAGGCAGTAACTGTATACAGAGCTTGACACGAGGCATGGGGACTACCTGAGATCTCTAACTGCCACCTATAAATATCAAATACCAGTATGTGTAGAGAAGGTGAGTGCAGAGGACAGAAAATAGTTTTACTCTACGCTGTAGTAGGATTCGTGCTTTTAAGATCAAGATTAAAAGTCTCTGTTAAGTTCCAGACTATGATTTTATTTTCATTTACATCAAAGGATTTAAGAGCCTTCAAAACCCGGCATTCTTAAAAATAACTTAAGACATACTGTCTGGCAATGTGAGCCCCAGTTAGCACAGGAGAAGCCAAGCTCTCCTCATATACAGCAAATAACTGAAAAATCAGAATTAAAGAAGTATCTTGTCCTTAGTTTAACTCTGACAGCTTGTATTGTATGTTTGTTTCAGGAAAAATATGTTATGAAACATAGGCCCTTGTAGACAGGACAATAGCCCTGGGTGATAAGCCTTAGAGATCAGCAAAGACCATGCACCATAAAAGCTCGTGCAAAGGTTCAGAGCTTTGATTTGAATTTTTGGGCTTGTTTGTATTTCAAAAGCAAAGCTACTGAATTGCATCTTGAAAACCATATTCCAGTGCAGGTTTCTTCAAAACACGGCCCAGGTTGGATCAAAAGGCTCTCCAGTCTGCAAACCTTTTGACAAACCCAACGAATGTTTACACTTTCTAAGTAAACCCCAAATCAAGTGCATTTGCATAGGCTGGCATCTTGCTATGCAGATTATTTTTTTTCCCCCCAGTTCTTGCCAAAATCCCATCCGTGCCCTGGAATTGGGCTTTCAAGGCTGGCATTCTAATATTTTTATTGCTAAACATGCCAGCAGGCACAACAAAAAAAATATCTACACCCAAACAAAATATTTAGCTGTCTTTATAAAAACCCAAATAAAAAGCAATTTTGTATTCTGGTTTAACTTAGTATCTGTTCGTGTGGATCAAACTCCACAGTGTTTGTTTGTCCAAACCACTCTGATAATCCTTTCTGCATATAGAAATACATTTTAATTACAGAGCAATAAATATTGTGTCTTTTTTGGCTGTATGCATTTTTTTATCAGCAGACAAAAGCTGACATTTATTTTACTGATAGCCCTATATTTCCTCTCCTGCTACCACCGCAGCAAAATTCCCCTTGCCCAAGGAAATTGAGAGGATCAGAGCACATCTGATGTTCCATTAATTTAAAACGGCTGCCAGGACTTGCATATTGTAGCAGCTTTAAAGTGATTGAATTTGGATTATTTCAAACTCGGGAAAGTCCTGCCTTGCCTGACAGAGGCATATCAAGTGACAAAATAAAACATGACCCTGGTAGGAGAATATTTGTGCGTACACACATCCTCTGCCTCTCACCCCCAGCCTTGCAACAGGCACATCAGAAGCAATAGGAAGAAGAACCTTCATGTATTTCCCCCTCCCCCCTTTTTTTTTTTATTAAATTTGTGGTCGCAGACCCCTTTTTTAAGCTGTAGCCCAGCTAAGTGGAGACACCTGGTGTTTGTTGCAGCAAATTCACTAAAAACATGGGAAAAGGGGAAGAGGAGAGTCGGGGTGTTTGGGGTGCCTTGTCTGGGGTGCAGGGCTGTGCAACCCAAAACCCCATCTCCCCAGGCAGGGTCAGCTGCCCGCCTGCTGCTCCCCTTGGCTAGAAGAGAACACAGAAGGGTCGTTCCCCCCGAGCTACGTGGGTTGGCACGGGGCAAGCTTCCCCTGTCAGGTGTTCAGTGAAAACACAGATACCTCTGGGGTAAGAACTGGTTTTGTAATGCTTGCTGAGTAGCTTGTCTAGAGTAGTTCCAAAAGCAGAAAAAGTTTATGCACGGCCAAAGGAATACGAAAGTTTCACGACAAAAGAAATATTGTGGCTGCCAAGGGCTGATTACTCATAAAATCCACAGCATTATCACCATCCATCACTGCCGTTCTTTTAATGACCGAACTACAAAGAGAGACATCAAAGTTGGGGGGCGGGGGCGGTGTCGTCGTTTTTCAAGAGTAAGGTTCCCTAAATATAGGACGAATGAGAGCTCGACATTTATTTCTTTTTTTTTGACCCAAAAAAAATTGAAAAATCATCTGAATGAATCACAAAACATATGTTATGTTTTGCTGTAAAAGCCATGCAGTTTATGCGGTGCTCTATTATGGTGACTGCTTGGCTTTTCATGCATTCCTAAATTACCATGTAATCTAAAACCTTGTTTTCAGCTGCTCTATATTGGAAAGTCCCTTGCAATAATCACGATGATTACAGGCTAGTGCAGAGAACAAAACTTGTTTGTATTATTGCAAATAAAAATGTACTTTATCAGAAATTTTACCTTTCAAGGGGAAAATAAAAATAATGATAATAATAAACTTTCTCTTCTCCCTTGCTGGAAACGTTTTAAGCATGGAATTAATTTTGGCTACTCTATGACTTAAAAACACATGGATACTTGGTGTAAAAATATGTTTCTTTCCTGTAGGGACTTGACTCTAATTTGGTGTGCCAAAACTATCACACAGAGATTTCATTGTCTTATCTACTTACATCATCTTAATACGATTTTATTTTACTTTGTCAAAGTCATATTAATGTAAATGTGTTCTTGATAGCAAACAGAGTTCTTTTTTATGCTAAACGGGATTCAGCTGACTCTAATAAAACAGCTTGCAATCCATTAGACTATAACTGTAATATAGTTATTTTGTTTCCCAAATAAAGACTGTGTCAGAAAGCTGTATAAGGATTTTTGTCTTGTTTTTCCACAATAATTGCTTGGGTGGGGTTACATTCTGATCTTTAAATGAATAGTATCGCTTGGAACAAACACTTCATATATCTTTTATCTTCCCCTTGCAATACAGTTCTGAGTTTTCTTTGAAAATGCAAAGCTACTTTTCCAGATAAGTCATCAAAATGTTTCCAAAGTATTTTAACTGCCAGATTAACTATATCTTGAATACAAAGATAGATGGCTTACATTCTTTATGCAGAAATCCTGCCAATGCATAGCAACTAGCAACAAATTAATTTCTTTTGCAACAGTGGGGGAAAAAAAAAAAAGAAAACCCTGCTTTGCTATGCAAAGCTCAAAAGGTAAATAGATATTTAAAAAGAAAATAAGGTTACTTGTTCTGAAAGGGTAATCTGTAAGCAAAGAACAGAGGATTAAACATACATTTGCTCTCTTTACTGAATCTGTTCTAGCCTTCTCTTAATGTATTCAGCTAATTAAGGACTGCAGTGACCTTGTAGCATATTTTGAAATCTAGGAATTTCTATTTTTTTATTTTATTTTCATTTCTGCTAATGCTGCCTCCCCCACAGAGCTTAATACAATCTGTTTCAGGTCAAAGTCTGTTTATGTCAGCAATGTTCATACTACACAACTAAAATGTTTTAATGCATTTATCAACTGGAAAATATTGCAAACATTTCATTTCCTTTGATACAGACACAAAAAACCCTCTGCCTTCATTGCAAATTCTTGTTCATATGAATCACTCTGAGTAATATTTGCTTTAACTTTCGTGTGGTTCTACAAACAGCCTTTATATGGCTGGACTTCAAAGCTGGTAGAAATAAAGGTTAGAAATGTGATAGGAGTAATCTATTATTAGGCATGAAACATTAAACCACTTTTAGTTATAAGCCTTAAAACCTGAATAATCTGGGTTTTTAACTTGCTGCATATTTATTGTGTTTTCAGTTACTTAAGTCATTTAGCATGGAGGGACTGTTTTGAACAGAAATATTTTCCATAGGAATACGAACCACAATTGGGTTTAATTTTTCCTAATATTTAATTTAGAAAAACTGCAGTATTATAGCTGATGTCTCATATGTCAAAGCTGAAATACTCTGCTCGGTGTTTCTTGCACTGTAAAATTAATCTCTTACCAGCAGGCTGACCCGAAAGGCAGGTTTTAGTGAAACAGGCACAGGCTGAAGGGAGGGGGGTGGGAAGGGAAGATACAATCTCGTTCTTCAAATAGCAGCCAGGGAAAAAAATATAACACAGAGGAATGTCACAGCCCGCCACTGACATCAAACGACAAAATCTGACTCAAACGTGCAGGTGTGAGAAGTTTCTTTGACCAAACCACCCCTGGCCAGCCACGGTCCATCCCTAGCTGCCCCTCTGGTGGGGATGTTGGTTGTTAGATTGGCCCATGGGCCCTCACCTTTGCCCCTTCCCTCTCCATGGTGTATTTATGGTGCAAGGAACCCACTAATGGTCCAAGAGGAGCCCAGTGTTGTGGGGGAATCACAGTGGGTTTGGAGGACCTCAAACTGTTCAGCTGATGGAGGAGGAGGAGTGACACGCTGCGTTGGTAGCGTTTTGTTCTTGGTTAAGTTTGTGTATTAATGCAGTAGATTAAAAATAAGCCTGACAGTCAAAAACAGGTAACCATTCAAGCCAAACAGGCCAGCCAGAGATAAACCACCATTTAAAATCCAGAATTTTAAATCCTTGTGAGCCTGAGAAAGAACAGGGGCGCAGCCTGGGCCTGAGCCTGGTCTCACCAGCACCTGTGGGAACTTCACCATTGACAACATGACCCCCATTTCCTTTTTCTGTTGATCTCAATCCTAAAAAAAATCATTTTGTTTCCTTAGGTCCCAGTGTGCCAAGCCAGAGGGAGGAGTGTCAGGACCTTTAGACCAAGTGGGAGAAGTCACCCATGCATGAAAACCGGAGACACCAAGTCAGGCCCCTGTGGCGTGGTGCTGGGAAGGGCCCACCCTGCAGCGATCTGCCCCTCCAGGAGTCCGTGGGAGAAAGGGGCCACACCCACCCCTCTCATGAGTATGAAAAAGGCCTCCATAACACTGTAGTCTCCACCTTTCCTGGTCCCCAGCCAGCCTGGTTTAATAGGTGACCCTGCAAGCACCGTGGCTGGGGCAGGCCCCAAGGCCATGCGGCCGCAGGAAGCGCCTGTGCCAAGTAAGGAGCAGCGGCCCCGGCCACCAACAGCAAGGGATGCCAGTAGTGCTGGGGAGGGTGAAAATGGGATGGAAACCATTTGTTTGAGGGGTATGTGGGAGCCAATAGTGTCAGAGCAGCAAATATCTGTAAGCCACTTGTCCTGGTCTTACAGACTTTTTAATTTGCTCTACAAATTTGGTTAGTGGGAAAACGTAAACACCGAGAAATGTACAGGATGGTGCATTAAACATTAACTTATTGTAGACTTAAAAACTCGACATTCTTGTGATATTAAAAACATGAGGGGAAGGAGATGCCAGGCTAGTGAATGAAGCCAGTTGACTGCTGAGAAGAGGCGATGGTTTTGCTCCACAGCTTTGCCGTTTTCAGTAATCTGACTCACGGAGATATTTTTAGCCACAGTAACAACTTCCATTGTTCAGTAATTTTTCTTTTGAATTTTCCTCAAAATATGCTGTCCTCTTGGTCCCCAGATTCCTTTCTTCAGTGTGGCAGTGCTGCCCTCCACACCCCAAGGAAGAAGCGGGGGCTATAGAGGACTCTGATGATTTGGACCGAATGGTGGAACAAGATAGATCTCAGCATCAGGTTGGCAGGATATTTCCCTTTCTTCAAAGGTCTCCAAACTCAGCAAGCTTTTCTTTGATTTCTTTCCAAATTGATTTATCCGCATGGGGGCATACATTTGTTTAAATTGTTCCTGTAGGGTGGGTCTTTCAAAAGAGCCGAAGAGTGCCAAATGCCAAATTCTCACCAAGTTCTCCATAAAGATTTCCTCAGCTTCCTTTGAAAATCCTCGCTGTGCTCCCCACTGCTCTGTGCATTCCTGCTGGAAAGGTGCCCGTGGTACCCTCACAATGTGGGCACAAGGGATACAGGAAAGATTGTGACATTTCAAAAAACAGGCAGAGGAAGAACTGGCTCTAGACAGAGGAAATTCATGAAAATGTGGAGGTTAGAGAGGAAACAATGAGGGAAACTGAGACCAAATTCCTCAGACCAGTCTTTTTTTTTTTTTTTCTTTTTTTCCCCCTCCTTCTCTCTTTACTGTTTCTCTCAGGTTTTTCCCCAACACATCTTAGTTAAAAAATGAGGTTAGCATATGCTGTGTATAGAGAGCATGGGCAGAACTTGGGTCCCACAGTCAACTTCTGCTCATATTCTGGGCTTAAGACTTGTTGGAACAGACACAGATGACCTGATGGCATCAGGCATTAGTCTGGTCCTCCTCTGGGCTCCTAAAACAAAAGCAGAGGCTGCTGCCTGAGGAGAGAGGCCATAGGGAAGTTAGAGGTTTGGAAACTGGTCACCTTAGATACTTTTCATAAAACAGTAGCTAAGACCTCACTAATTTTAATGCACTACCTCAGAAGTAAGCAAGAGATCTGTAGGGAGCTGTGTAGAAGCATTCAGGCTAGTAGCTAATGAATAACAAATGCACTGATGGCCAAGCAAGGACTGCCAGAGCTATTTGTTCTCCTGCCCTGGGGAAAGGGCCTGATGAGGGCCATTGGGAAAGGATGTCAGAGGAGGAATTTTTATTTTATGAGTAAGGAGATACAGAGGCCATTTCTGATCTGTTATAGGTGCATTAATAATTTGTGAGCAGGGTTTGTGTGTCCTCTGTTTGTTTTTTTTTTTTCATACTGGGAAGATCCTTCCAAGTTCTCTAATACCACGTTTGTAGTTATGTACCTGCCTGGGTTTTTTTAATGATAAGTACCTAGAGATTGCTGAGAGCCACAACGTGTCTTAAGTCTAGTTTGTCCTTACTGCCTCTTGGTTTTCAGATAGAATTTAAGATGTTGATTTTGGCCCCAAACACTCATGGCTAGGTCTTGGCAAGGAAAAGTTGTTCTGTTAAGGTTGGTCTTACATCTTGAGCTAAGTAAGCCTAAGCACATCCCTTCTCACCTCATGTGGATCCAAGGATTAGGTGTCAGCTCCCAAATTCAGTGAGGTTGGCCATAGACCTGCTGTGGCAGCTGTGCCTGGTGCTTCTGAGCAGGGCAAAGGCAGTGGCGTGCTGGGATGGGGAGGGCACTGGGGCCTTTGGTCTGTGGCACTCAAGGAGAGTAAAGCTGTCAGAAAGGAGAGGCCAGAGGGAGCTCCTGGAGATTTTCCACAGCTTGTCACTGAGGCACTGGACAGGGCCAGCATCTGGCCTGGGAGGTCCTTGGATCTCAGCACAGGAACTGGTTTTTGATAGGAGCTTGGTTAAGCACTCCTGACTGTAAGCAAGCCCTGGGAAATCAGAGTTTCCGTTTGATTTATTTCAAATATTCAGCTACCAAGAATAAGATAGGGACCTTTCTTATGTGTTTTGGAAATCTAATAAAACATACAAATATGCAGAAAAGTCTTTTGCTGCGTGCAATCAAATCAGCATTGCAAATCTCTCTGAACGTGGTGCTCCAGCACCAGCCTCCAGATGACACGTAACACGGTTGTGGTTTGATGGTCTTCACTCCAAACCCTGGCTAACATATTTTTCTCTTTAGATTTATTTTTAGAGTTTATGGTTGAAAGATTTCAGCTCTGGGCAGCCCTTCCCATGGCTTTTAGCGGCGACACTTGCAGTTGTGTTTCACATAATTAAACAGCCAACAATACTTAATGAAGAAATAAATAACATCAATAAAGTAGTAAATAATTGTATGCAGGCAAACACCAAAGACATTATCCATCAGGCAACAGCTGTGAGCATTAGTTTGGATTAATCAATGATGTTGTACAATAGGAGCAGGAA
>NW_008626422.1:12841-20105 GCF_000691845.1 Merops nubicus
GGCCTCTGGGGGAATCACCTACGCTTTTCTAAGCAGCAAGCTTTGTGATTTTAAGCAGAACTTTCAGCAGAATCTTTAATTAAATGTAACAGCCAGGAGCTCCTCCATCAGCAAATGCCCCACTTCTCAAAGCACACCGACTGGCAGGAGTTTAACTGAGACTGAGATAAAGCTTTGTCTGGAGATGGAAGGTTTGTTGACATCTGTGTCAAGGGGATGCTGATGGGGTACCATGTCCATCAGTGAAGGTGCCATTGGGCTGAGGATGCCCAATGGTGAGGTTTAGGTAAACCTCCCAGCAAGGGGGTGGTGATACCTGGCTTGTGCAGCCTGAGAAAAAAGAGCCAGACCATTTTGGCTCTGCTTTGGCAAGGTGGCAGCAGGACACACCTGCCCAGCCTGCAGCTGGTGGCTGTGGGGCCTTATTCCAGTCCAGGCAGCACTGGAGCAAGTGCCTCTTCTGTATTTTGTTTCAAAATGTAAACATGGGTGAAATTTTGCACACATGCAGAGGGTCCTCTGGAACCCATCACGGGTGGGTTTGTGCTGAAGCTGGAGAAGTCTGGTTTGTCTTTAACTGCACCTTCTGGAAGGAGAAGCCTTAAGGAAACTTTCAGGACAAATGGATCTCCTTCCAAGCACATCCCCCTTCCCAAGCACTCCTGCCACCAGCCCACTGGTTTCTGTGCCACTGCCACCTCCTCAAGCAGCAGCCCTGGATTGTGCTGAGAGGTTCTTCTCCGATCAGGCAGCTGGACTAGAGGTTTCTTCCATTCCTTTTTACTTTTTCCCCTTCTTTAAAGTATATAGAGCTTAAAAGAATGCAAAACTTTCAGAAACACTGAAGACACGCTTGATCCCAGCCTAGATAACCAGCACAAGGTTTTATGGCCCTTACCCCATTAAAAGAGAAAGAGCAGAAGGGACAGGAAGGATTTCTGGTGTGTCAGGGGCATGTTTGCAGAACCCATGCTCACATCTGGATGGCCTGTGCCTCAGGAAGCCAATTGCTGACTTCTTCTTGGTGCCTGAATCAACAGCAGCACCACATCGCTCCTGCCGTAAATCCAACACCTGGGGTACCTCTCCACCAGCAGAGATGGGAGCACAAGGAGAAGGAGGGGAGAAAAGTGAAGGGCTGTAGCTTGGCTTGGAAAATGTGAACAAAACAGACGTGCAGACCCGTATCTTAAAGGTTATTTTAATTCTGTGTGATGGCAGATGTGCATAAGAATTTTGCAAGCACGAGGCATGAGCGTCCATTGACAGAGAAGTGGCAATGCTTTGGAGATGTACGGACAGGGAAAGCCCTCAGCTCCTGTTTGAGAAATGCAGCTTTGCAAAAGGCCATGGAGGAAATATCTGCGCTGCTTAAAAACCCAAACACTTCCCAAACATCACACTTGGAGCCCTTTTTCCCAAACCCTATCAGACAGAGGACCAGGAACAGAAATCTTCTTGCATGAAAACTGCTCACAGCACAATAAAACCCAGAGGGTTTCTTTACCCACATCCCAAGATGCAGGCACTAATAAACTTCTGTGATAACATTAATATTCCTGATAGTCTCTGTGGGCTCCTTCTCCCAAATGTGAATCACATTATCATCTGCAAACCTGAAGTAGATTTCTGGGCATTTAAAGGGGTAGCCTGTAAATTGTGGCATTGCTGCCTGTTCACAGCCTCTTATAGGACTGATTTTCTAAGCACCTGCCAGTTGGGTTGTGGTAGAACTGACTCCACTCCTAGAGTCTGGCATGGCAGATAGGTATTGCCAAATCCATACGAATCCAGTTTCGTCCCAGATAAAAGATGTCAAGTAAAATTAAGTGAAAAGTGCTCATGATTCCCTTTCAAGACCAGAAGATATGATTATGGGTCTCTGTGAAGTCTGTTGGGCTTGCTTAGCCCAGCCCCTTGCAGAGCCTGCGCTTGGTTAATCATAGAATCATAGAATCCTGTAGGTTGGAAGGGACCTCCAAGATCCTCAAGTCCAACCCTTGAGCCATTAGGGCTCTAAAGTCCTCTGCTAAAACAGATCAGAATCTGTCAGGGTTGGAAGGGACCACAAGGACCCCCAAGTTCCAACCCCTCTGCCATGAGCAGGGACACCTCCCACTAGATCAGGCTGCCCAGAGCCTCCTCCAGCCTGGCCTTAAAGACCCCCAGGGATGGGGCCTCAACCCCCTCCCTGGGCAACCCATTCCAGGGTCTCACCACTCTCATCCCCCACGATATCTGCTGAGTGTCCAGGGGCACAGGGTACAGGCACACATTTCTCTCTGTGGACACTAAAGCTGGTGAGGATAAACCAAATATGTTTCCTTCCAGACAAAATCTTGGTGATGTGTTTTTAAATAATTAATACCATGTAGGTAATCTATACAATTCCTGTCTTCTCCTTTCCCTAGGAGACAGGAAAGAATACCAATAAGCTAAAGGTAAGGGCAGGGTTTGCAGGGGTTTTTTGAATTCTTGGTCCAATTCTTTCAGAGAGTAACCCCACTGGCTTCAGGGGCAGTATTTGTGGCAGGTATTAATTTGTTCAATGAGATAAATAAAAAAAAAAATACAGAGAAAGAATAAGCTTGTGGTAAGATACAAATCTCTCTCCAGAAAAGCAGCGTGTTAATAACAGGTAACACATTGACATGACTTCAAAATAATTCCTTATTCTAGGTCCAATTATAAAGTACTTAAAGTAATATTTTTTTCTGAATTGGAAGAAGGTTTCTGCAGACATTTTTCCCAAGCAGAAAATATTTGGCATCCTGTGCACTGCATCAGATAAGGCAAGTGGGTGACAGTCAGGTATTTCCCTGCAGTCCAGTTATTCCTGCTTTGTTTTATTGAGATGAAGTCCTATTTCTAAACCCAGGAAGTGCAGATGGCAGCAGGCCACCTCCTTCTCACAATCCTGAACTTCTGGTTCCATTGACTCTGCTCAAAAGTTTTCACTTAGGTTACTGTTTTCTGGTTATTTTCATATGGGAGTGGAAGTGGTACCCCCCCAGTGCCACCGTGGGCCTGACTGTCCTCTGATTTCAACAGAATTCAGGGATGGAGAGTGAGATCTTTTTGAAGGACTGCAATTTTCAGAGCCCTTTCTATTGCAAAGTTAGGTAAAGCACCTCTCAAAAAATCATTATTCAAATGTGGCATATGTTTTGCTGTGAATTTTCAGTAGAACTCTTTCTAGTGATTTCCAAAATAAATGAGACTTTGCATAGTACTTTTTCCGTATATAACGTTGCCTTCCTGGCATTGCAGCCAAGGCTTCCTTTTAAAGGCATGTGCATGAGATTATGCAATCCTAGTATTCCGGATACTCAGAGCAATTAAAATAAATCAGGCTAGGTATAATGAAGATGAGCCAAAGCATCTGTTTCTCAAGAGGATTTAAAAAAAAAAAAAAAAAGAAAAAAGCACACCAACTCTCTAGTCCCCAGAGGCCTGGATCCAGGGTGGTTAGACCTCAGAGAAACTTTGGAAACGTGTCCAACGCTCACTTGGGTAAGAAAAAGAGGAGCTAGAAAGCAAGAGAAGAAAGGCTTTTTGGTGTGGCAGCTATCTGTGCTCCCTGGAAACAGTGCCTGGATAACCCCGTGTGTTTGGCACTTGCAGATCAATTCCTTTTCCCTTCTAGAATTTTAGTTTGTCGTTATGTACTTGAATTGTGAGAGGAGCAATGATTTCTGCATCCTCTGCAACATCTACCAGACAAGTCTTGAGTCTAGGATCTGTGCTTCTTTCAGCCTGACTGTAAGGCTGGTTCAGGAGGAGGTGCAGAAATGGCCATCTCCCCACAACGCCAGCACAGGGGACCACAGTGACCCGGGATGGAGAAGCACTTGCTTATTGAGCCAGTTGTCCTGTGAGGCAAGAAGCAGCCTTCAGACTTTAGAGCTATTTTGTTTTGGCATCAAGAGGAGAAACAGATACCAAAAGCCTTTTTTTAGGCAAAACTGGGGAGGAGGTGAATTGCAAGACAGATTGCTTGCTGAGCTACCTCAAGTATGCACTTAGGTAAGGATGGCTTGAAGACAGCTTAGCCAAAGGTTAAATGTCACTACACTGTGCAAGGCAACTGACTCATCAGTTTTGTTGCATTTGTAACTTAGATAAAGGATGAAGCCATGGGAATAAATGTGTAGAAGTGACTGCTGGAGTTTACAGGGAACACATCTGCATGCAAAGGGAAGAGTGACGTGGGGGTGGTGGACACAGCAGCCCCACGTCCTCCAGCTGTAAGGGCAGGGCTGGTCAGCAGCACAGCAGGTACGTGGGGAACTCCAGGAACCCTTTTCCTGTGTCAGTGCATCTCATCCTAGTGCTGTTACAAAACATCTCAATGACTGAGATGTCAAATGTCCTTGCACAAACTAAACTGGGAAAAACTGAAAAACTCAGTCCTGAAACTGAAGAGCAAGTGTTGCTATAAGCACTTAGACATGGGCAAGGCCTTCAAAGGCAACGAGGAGGTGAAGTCTGCTGCTTTTCCATGAGGGCAGGGCAGAAAAAGGCAAATTTTGAGTTTGGCTGGTGCATCTCTTGCCTGGGAAACTCACCTTGCTCTGCCTGACTTGGTCCCCAGCAGCACTGGCTGCTCCCTCTGAGACAGCTTCTTACCCTCTCCCCTGGGGCCCACCAAATTTATAAAAAACCTGAGAATTTCCTCAGAAAAAAAAAAAAAGCTATGATGGCTAAGACCTGCTAAGTGGAAAGAGGTCAGCTTGTTTACTTAAACCAATTTAAATCTGGGATACTGAGAATAGCAGCTTGCTTTGACCACTGACTTGGGTAAATATGGCCTGGCATTCACACGATGATATTTCCAGCTCCAGCTATCTCCATCACACAGGGTGAGATATATATATATATATATATGTATATCCATATACAGATGTATATTTTCACTAAAAACAGCTGAGGTAAATTATTTGACAGGAGCTGGATGTAAAATGGCTGGTGGGTGTGTTTCCTGCACACCATTTGGAAACTGAAGCCCATCTAAAAGCCCTACCAGGCAATGTCCCCTTCCAAGTGTTACAATTAAAAAAATCAAGTTTGGTCACATTTAGGATCATTTAAGTGGAGAGATTTTATTTGGGATTCTGTGAGAAGGCAGATGATTTTAGCAGATAAATTAGCATGCTTTCTGAAGTGATATAGTCTAAAAAGGATAACCAGGGATAGCTCACTGGACAGTAATGGAGTTTCAGCTTTGAAATGGCAATTCAGCCCTTCCAACTCGAGATGAAATGATCTCTGTGGCCTCAGCTCTCTCTTTCTTTCACAGCCATCCATGCTACCACCTCACACAACGGGGCATAATTTTACATGTAGAAGGCTGTACGCTGAGCCAATATACAAGTCATACCTGATTGAACATTGCCATTTCAGAGCCACCATCTAATCACATTTTTCAGGCTGGGTGAAAAAAAAATAAATGTTGTTATAATTACACATGCTGTTTGTCTGTGTGTGTGTGTGTGTGTATTATATATGTATAATGACATTAGGATGATAATATAGCTGTTTCTATTAGCTCTGTGGTATTAATAAGGTATGACAGAAAGTTATTTGATACCATTTGAAATCCCACTTGCATTTTCCTATTGCTCTCAGATGTAATTCAGGGACTTGATTTTTATGAGTTATGGCTCTGATGTCACTTGTATTTTTGCCGGTAATAGGTCCCACTGGAGCAAAATTCATCAGACTCAATTAACAGCATCTGAAAAGTGTATCTTGGTTAGCAACTCATCAGGCAGAAACTGCATGGGCTCTGTTTTAGCTGACCCATCACCCTGAGCCACTGCACGAGACCAGCTTTCCGGGCAGCAGGTAGCAGCTGCCTCAGCTTACTGTTACCAGGAGAATTAAGCAAATATTTTGGGGGCTGCTGAAGCACCAGCTCTTCTCATCCCAGGGCTTCACCACTTGTTATGAGGCTTGTAATGCTCTGCAAGCACCTGGGCACCCTCTGTGTCTCTGCATTTGCAGGTGATCCATCCCACCACAGTCTCTTTTTTTTTACTGTTAAATCTCTGGATATTTGATGATTATTTTTATTACATATTACATTATATATATTACACGATTATTAATGACGATTATTTTTCTTAACCAGCCATTATTTTTCGCTGGGCTCCCCAGGACGCAAGCTTCTCACAGTCTTTCAGGAGAGCTTAAAAACATGATGCCAGGATGACAAAAAGAAATGCAAAGTAAATAAAAATAACTCCAAGTGCACATATGAATGAACGGGTGGGATTTGAAAGCTGATCCCATGTGGGGTTTTATGCTCAGTTCGGTGAGACTGACTGGGGCTGGTGGATTTTTTTTGGAAGGAGGAAAAACACTCTGACTCTTGGCATTTTTAATGCTTCGAGCTGGTGGGTCGACCGTCTGATCTAAAGGGCTCCCAAAGCAAGAGACTGAGCCCAAAACCTGCTGAAGTGAACAGGGGCCCTCCCAGCAACTTCAAAGGGCTTTACATCCCAGCCCACGCGCCGAGCCCTCGCAGCCCCGCCGTGGCTCCGTCTCCCACCCCGAGCCCTCCCTGTAAAACTCCTCCATGCCTTAAAAGCCTGGAAGAGAGAAGTTCCAAGAGGCAACTCAGCACATGAACCAAAGCACCCCAAAGCCACCAGCCCCTGCGCAGGCACAGCCCAGCTCACAGAGTGGGTCAGGCTGGCTTTCCTTCCAAGCGTAAGTCCGGGCTTGAAGACTCCAATTGCTTCCTGTCTCCCAACATGCCCGACCACAACTATTTTTAATTGTAAGGCGTGTAAATAAAGTTATTTAATAAATTAATGCTTTCAGTGCTTTTCAGTTGAACTTTGGCTGTTTATTAGGACCAGCCTTATTTTGGCTTCCACGCACTCGTTTCCAGCTACCGCTCTGTCTGATCCCCCTCTTATTTCACGTGTGATCTCGTGGCGTCCTGTTGTTATCATTGCTGAGTTTTATGGTTTTGCATTACTTTATTGACTCGGCAGACTTTAGGCTGCCTGTTTTTTTTTTTTCTCTCTCCCCACTGAAAACAGCCTTTTATGAGAAGCTTAAGCCAAAGCCTGGAATGTCCAAAGGAAAGCACAGAAACATTACAACATTTTGCACATTTCTTTCGGACGGAAAAAGTTACAAAATATTCATACAAAGAAACTTATCCGGTGCCTGCAGGACAAAATCCAACTTTTGATTATGTGTGGAATTTCAATTTCTGCTATAAACAAGCTGTGTATTTTTCTTTTTTTTT
>NW_008626423.1:0-10271 GCF_000691845.1 Merops nubicus
AATTACTCAAGAGTGAACTCTAAGGCACAGAAGCAGGTCATCCTGGTGTGCTCAAGGGTGAGTCAGAGGGGAAGAAGCCCAGCCTGGCTGAAAAGAGAGCTTTGACTGGACCTCAGGAAAAAAATGGAGAGTTTATGACCTTTGCAACGAGTGGCAAGTAACTCAGGAGGTCTACAACGATGTCATGAGATTATGCAGGTGAGAAAATGAGAAGAGCCCAAGCCAAACTAGAACTTAAAATGGCTAACACCATAAAAGAAAGGGGGTTTAATTTTTTTTTTTCCCCATAAAAATATTAGAATCAAAAGGAGGTCCAGGGGAATCTCCATCCTTTCTTGATGCAGGGTGAAAGAGAGTGACAATGCACAAGGAAAAGAAAAGGCTGAGATACTTAACTCCTTCTTCACCTCAGGACTTCATTGTAAGACCAGCTGTTCTATGGGTACTCAGTCCCCTGAGCTGGAAAGCAGGAACCAGAATGAAGCCTGCAAACTCCAAGAGGAAATGGGACAGTGACTACAGCACTTTGATACACACAAGTCTATGGGCCCAGATAGGATCCACCCAAAGGTACTTGTGGCCAGTCACAAGCGGTGTCCCCAGGGCTCAGTACTTGGGCCTGTCCTCTTTTAATATCTTTATCAATGCTCTGGACAAGGGGATCAAGGGCACCCTCACTAAGTTTGCAGATGACACCAAGTTGGGCAGGTGTGTTGAGCTGCTGGATAGTCAGGAGGCTCTACAAAGGGATCTGGTTGGGCTGAATCAATGGGGCAAGGCCAGTTCTATGAAGTTCAATGAGGCCAAGGGCCAGCTCCTGCACTTGGGCCACAACAACCCTAGGCAATGCTCCAGGCTGGGGAAAAAGCAGCTGGAAACCGTCCAGCAGAAAAAGGACTTGGAGGTGTTAGTTGACAGCTAGCTGAAGATAAGCCAGCAGAACGAGTGTGACAAGCACAACTAGAGTAGGAATGGTCCCCTCCGGACTCAGCACTGGGGAAGCCGCACCTCAAATCCAGGGTTCAGTTTTGGGCCCCTCACTCCAAGAAGGACCTTGAGGCTCTGGAGTGTGTCCAGAGAAGGGTAACATAGCTGGGGAAGAATCTAGAGCACAAGTCTGGTTAGGAGGAGCTAAGAGACCCTGGGTTGTTGAGCCTGGAGAAAAGGAGGCTCAGGGGTGACCCTCTCACTCTCAAAAACTCCTTAAAAGGAGCTTGGAGACAGGTGGGGGTTGGTCTGTTCTCCCAAGGAAGACGCAACAAGACAAGAGGAAACAGCTTCAAGTTCCACCAGGGGAGGTTTAAGGTTGGACATGAGAAAAAAGGTCTTCCCCAAAAGGGTTGTCCAGGTCTGTCCCAGGCTGACCATGGCAGTGGTGGAGTCCCCATCCCTGGAGCAGTTTAGAGCTGTGGAGATGTGGTGCTGTGAGAACTGACTTAGGGGTGACCTGACAGTGCTAGGTTAATGTTTGGACTTTGTCTTAAGAGTCTCTTCCAACCAAAATAACTACATGATTTTCCCTGGGCAAAATAGCAGCACAAACACTGATTATATTTATGAGTGACAAATTGGGCATGCCAGAATCTACCTGATCACCAGTCAAGAAAAACAGATACAGAGGGAGACGAGCATCATGAGAAAAGCCTATTATGAATCTCATCTTTGGCTAATGGCTGAATAACTACATGGAAGCACGCTACATAGCTGGAGAAAGACCAGTATTTTTCAGCTAAAACACTGAAGGTTTTTGAAACTAAAAGCAGTTTTTGCAGCCAGAAAATTATTATTTTTACTCACCACTTGTATGTAACTGCTAATTTTCACCTCACAACTCTAACAACTGCACAGTTGTTTAGAAGAAACTTCTGGCTTTTACTTTATGTAAACTCCATGTCAGAACCGAGACAAACTTGAATTTGTCTGCAGTCTGAACAGCAACCTGCATTTTAGTAAACCACTATGCTTACATTTTTAATGACAGCTCTTCTCTCTGTCCGCCTTAAACTGATGTTCCACAAAACCAAGGGAACTTCCACACATACCATATAATAAGCATTCAATAATAAAGCAGACCCCTTGCCTGCTACATGTCACTCTGAAATGCCAATGTAGTTGTATGCTGTAGAAAAAAAAATAAAATTACAGCTTTAAATCCTAAATGCCAAGCAAAGACATTCACTTCATTTAAATAATTTAATGGGGAGAAAACTAAGCACTTTCCCAACATCTAGAACAACAAGCAAACGTCTTAGTTATGTCAAACAGGGATCTACAACCTCTCTCTATAGCCTCACTTAGTCAATACCTACACATGCACCAAATTTTAAGAATACAAAGCATATCAGGGAAGGGAACACCCTGCACTGTAACAGCTGAAATACGTTGCAGAAGAGTAATTTGTGTTTTAAAAGATAAAATCTTCTCAAAATACAGAAGAATCTGTATTATCTGAGTTGTACTCCTACAATCTGTTTATGCCTACCTGTAAATAAAAGATTATAATCTAGCTTGTTGAAATTAGGTATCATTATACTGCTATATTTTATGATTTTACTCATTACTGTAAACGAACTGAGGTGATTTCAGATATTAATAACTCCAGTGTCTGCAAAATTTTAACAAAAAAACTTTCACAATAACACAATCATTCAAGCTAATAAATCCCAACCGAAATTCTTCTCAGTCGTAACTTACCAATTAAGTACCATTAGGAAGATCTAAACATGAAGCCATATGAAATCTGTTTTACTATTTGCAAGCAAGAACACTGCCTTGAGTACATACAGACACATAGAGCTTACATAGTCCAGAGAGGCTCGGGCAGCTCGCCCTCCTAGCCAACGCCACGCAGCACTGCCACCGGCAGCTGAGCTAGCTGAAAAGCACCTGCAGCCCACAAGTCCAACACCCCAACCTTCCATATGTGTGGAATCACACACAAGCAGGTTCACGCAGCTGGACTGAGGAAACCACTAGGTAAGTCCTGGCAATAAGCATGCTTGTGTTGCTACTCTTTCACAATGGACTTGCTAGCAAAAGGCAAATTTTGTTAGGAAAAGAATTTGTAAAAAAAAAAAAAAAATAAAATTAATTGCTAGAAAAAGCAATTAGTAGCTCTCTTACATTAGTTGCTTTCAAAATGGCAATGCAAGAAAGCACTAACTTGAACTCTAATGCTTTGGCTTGTTTGAAAAAACTAAGAAAGCAACTAACATTATTGATCCTTTCAATCTTCTTCGACAGCTTAAAGCTTCAAGAATGGGAAATGCATATTGCAACTGCACTGAATTCTGGCACTGAACTGTCAGGTTAGACACGTGCAACAACTCCTGTATACACCAGGACTTATGCAAGATACTGATCACCCAAGGTCAGCTCATGTGATAGGATACACACACACCTACTCCTCCTGCGTTTCTCCACTTTGCTGTACTGCCATAGCTGCCATGGAAAGCTCAGTTGCAGTTCTGCCTTCCAAAAATTTAGCCCCATGAGTTGTCTCTAATTCCTGCAAACTTTTAAGTTCAAGCAGATGTTAAAAACAGTCACTGACAACACAGCAAAGATTTGTTAATGCAGTTTGAAATAGGTTTCTAAAAAATAATTATCCACATTAATTAAAACTACAGGAAGAAATAGACAGTTGCTGTTCTGTATGTGGGAGCAAACAAGACACAAATCAGCCCACTACAAGTAAATCAACACTTTCAGTATGACCTGACAAGACAGGCAGCTGCCTCAGGCACTGCCTGGAAGATCCGCAGAACTAGATGTGTTAGTTGATTACAACTGCAAATGTTGCCTATTGTGATGGCACCATATCAATACCATAAACCATGGAACGGGCTAAAGACAACTATCACCCACAAGCCAACCTGAAATCGAAGCAAATAAACTGTCAGTGAGAGCAGAGAATTCTTTTTCAAGGCTATGGATTAAAACAAATTTTGAAGTAGTACTTAAATAAAATACTGATAAAGTTATAGCTGTGTGGAATGTAATGACCTGTGAGAAAAACAGCACAAAAAAGATCCAGAAGTTGTCTTGTGCCATGTGATGTATGAAGAAAGTTATAGAAAACGTAGAGATTTTTTGGGGGGGTTTTTGGTTTGGTTTTTGTTTTTTACCATGTTGTGGAATAAGATGTCTACAAAGACCTGTAATGTTTTAGTTTTGTAGAACTGGAGCAGTATCAGTTGAAAGAGCCATCTCTCAATCAACCTTCATCATGGCCAATCCAAACAAGTCCATTTGTTGCCTTTTTCCAGAGCAGCCCCTTCCCCTTACCTCTGTCTGAACTAGTCAGAGTTCTGGACTGGCAGAATCTCTTGGCGTGTGTCCTGGCACAGGGATACAGAGCAAAGCATCAAGCACAAATTTGTTTTCTTACCTTAGTCTATGAAAGCGTTGAAAAAATTACAACTGCCAAGTCTTTGAACTGATAAAGTGCCTGCCTCTAAAATAGCCTTTGCATCTCATACTTAAGCTTTGTTTTTGTTGTAAACACTTTATTAATAAACTTGTGATTGTTTCAGACAATTTTTGAGTAAAAGTAGATGTTCATGTGCCTTTGATACTTAAATTGCAATAGATTTTTTTTCTTAAGTATCAACAACTGACAATCACATACAATAAATTTATAGGAGCTGAATATTTTGATTTGTCACATTTACATTGGAAAAATCCCAATAAATTTTTCAGATGTACGTACAGGAACGTAAGTGAGGTGTTACTAGTGCTGATCTTTCAATTAGAAGAAAAAAAACAAAACCAATACCATTATTTTTTTCCAGAATCCTAGAGCTTACTAGTTCCACACATGGAAAGCAGTAGAATAGTAGAGACTGCTGGGTAAAAAAAAAAAAAAAAAAAGGAAAAAGCAAACAAAAAACACACACTACAAAACAAACAAACAAAGAAACACCAACAAAACCAAAGTTTTTTAATACAGGTAACTGGTGTAGTCAAAGAGCAGTTAGATAACATGTACTTTTATATCAGCCAGAGAAGCCTTAAAAGATTTCTCTAACAAGTGGTAGTCAATGGCTTATTAACGAAACAGATCCATCTAGTGGTTACACTAGTTTTATGCTAATGACTGTGTCAAGCAGGACCAGGGAGGATTGTGGGCTAAATGAAGAGGCTACATTACACTGCCAGAAAGAGTAATCAAAGATATGCTTTAAGTCAAGTAGGGAGAACTTTTCCTCTAGCAAAGGTGCTGAACAAGCCTTTTCAAATAATTTGGTTTACAAAATATTAGCACATACAATCTTTAGAAAAGACAGAGCCTTACTACTCAAAACTTGTCAGTCAGTGTCAACACCAGATTATTGCAGACCAAAAACCTCAAATGCATGAGGCAATGGAACTGCTGGAACACTCTTTGGAAAAATATAATTGGAGTCTGAAATATCCTAAAGTACTTCAAAACATTTTTTTATATTATAAGGACTTTGAGTAAATCAGTGCCTGAACAAACGTCAGTTTTGAGCAACCAGTATGCTTTGTTCACTTGGTCTAGTGTTGTTACGTATGACAGTTCTGAGCAGAAATAGTCCCAGAGAACAGGGGGGGAGTGGGGAAGAAAGAAATTATGTGCCCAAACCTGAAAGCCATGCCGTTTGAGGCTTGCCAGAGGATTCCTATTGAAAAGTGCTAGAAAAGCTAATAATGGCTCATCCAATAATGAATTGAAAATCACAGTAAAATTAGCATCACTGGTCACAATTTCATGGAAAATAGATCTTGTCAAAATACATCATTATGCACTTTTCCAGTGGGAATCTCAGACTTGGTTACTTGGCACCTCAGGTTATCTTGATTAGAAAAAAAAAAGCACTGCCACAACATAATAAATTGATTTAAAACTGCAACAGGCCTCAGCACACAGCTGTAAAGGAATTCAAAGAAGCACACGTTGTTCCAGGGAACAGTTTCTACTAGTTTCCCACTTTGCCTTAACTCCCCTGTCTCAAACTCTGCCAAGCTAGTGGAGAAAACACAAAATTATCAGTGATGATGTTTACAGGCAACAAAACACCAAGTAGTAGAGAACAGTCTGGCTTACTACTCCTGCTAGGCTGAAACAAACAGCGTGTTTTTGGTGTGCAACCAGCTGAGCAGAGAACTACCCTGATTCTTCAAAAAAGTGCCTTAACAAAACCCAAGCTAACAAATAAAGACAAGGGACAGCTCAGAAGGAAAGAAGGGCTCTGGCCTCACCCAGAGCAGCAGCCAGCTCCCAGATTCACTTTGATCACAAAACCCCTTACAGACCCAGGAACCAGGAGGCAAAAGAGGACTGTGAGGAAACGGGGATGCAAAGAGGGCAGCAGAGAGCAGCCAGCAGTGGCTCTGAGACAGGGGAACAGCTGGAGGCAAGGCTTTGCTCGCCAGCTTACACTGGACTGAGCGACAGAACGAGAAGAGGAGAGGGAATCAGCAGCAAATCCATGTCCCCATATGTAACCCTTTAGCCCTTGGACCTCCACCATGCCTGTGGAGTAGACACCACAGGTCTACTCCACAGGCAACACAGAACTGACTTATTCTGCCCTGCGGAGGAAGAAGCATTTGTGGGTCATCTCTCAGACAGCAAAATCCTCCAAGTATGATTTCAGAAACAGCACCAATATAGTGGGAAGAGGACTCCTCCACATTTATCATTTCTGAGCCACAGTTTTTCCCTCAGAATCAGTCACAGCCTTGGGCCTGTACAGTTTTGCAGTGCAAAATAATAATCCCTTTGCTATTCTAATGTCTCTTAAGAAGTTCATTTTCACTTAAAACATCCCTCCCTTCTATCACGCGTTATGAAAATTGTTAACGACAACTTTGTTGTCATTTACTGATCTGACAGAATTTGGCAATGCTCCAGATGTAAAAAGAAATGGCTGAAAGCCCTACTTGGTGACATCAAGAGGCTCAGCAGCAAAAGCTACATTCCCGAGGGAATGGCCTTAATGCTCCTTCCCTATAGAAGCTTTAGCTCTTGGAACCTGAGCCAGGACCAAGCTCCACAGGGCCCACAGCACTGTGCAGCTTGTTCTGTTACGTAACAGAGCAGAAGCCCTTCTGAAGTGGGGGCTGCACAGTAACTGAGTTGTCATGCAGCCATGCACAGATGCAGTTACCTAAATGTGGCAAGCACGCCGGTGTCCGTGTTGGTCACAGCATTGCTATGCCTGGAAAAGACCTTTAAGATCATTGAGGTCAACTATTATCTGACTCCACGAGGCCACTTCTACACCATATCCCTGAGCAGCTCTCCCCTCTGTGATTCTCCCAGCAGGAGAATATTGGTTTTGCTCTAAGGTGCCACTTACTGTTCATATATTCAGTAAATTATTTTGATTTGATGTGATCAATATGCCAAATACGTGTAAGAACCATTAAGTCACCAGTAACACATTGGTAACAGTTCAAAGATACTATATTCTGTATCATTTTTGATGCTGTGAAGTTACAAATTTAATTACTAGAGCAACAGAGAGGGAACCACTCCCTCAGTCAATTGGGAGTTTTCTTTGGAAGATAGGGATTCTCCTAGAGAGCTTTTCCCCAGACAAAGGCAACAGTAAGGAACTCAGTCTCAACCCCAGAGCTCTCTTTTGGTCCCTGGGACTTTCTAAAAAGAATATAAGAAGCCTACAGGGAAGTCATTTGAGACTAATAAGAGAAAGGCTCCCAGCAAAAGCTGTGACAAGTAATTTGTCTGCTACTGAAATATTCCAGTGGAGTCCTGGAGATAAATTAAGTACTCAAATGATGCCCAAAGGAAAATAAAAACTGAAATTGAGCAATGGAAGGTAGAATAAGGATGACAATCACACTTTTTAGCAAAGACTGTTAGGCTTAGCTTTCACTGGTGAAAGGTATTGCCAGAACTACTATTTTGATTCCTTTTTTCTGCTCAGTTAACGTGGTCTACAGCACCAACATCAGGATTAGCAGAGCCACGTTATTTATTCACACACGACTAACGCTCACTGTGCAAAGAACTAGAACCTCCACGTCATATCAATTCTTTAAATAACTAATTTGAGACTGAACTTAAAACTCACACAACAGCATCCCTGCTGTCAAACATGGATTTATTACTTGATTTCTTTTAAGTGTTACTCCCACTTTATTTTTTTAGGCATCTTTTAATAAAATACCCACAGGTAAGTGGCCAGTATTGTTATATTTACACATCTCTTCTTCTGTGCTAAGCAATGTGACAAGTATAAAGAGGAAGACTGGGCCATCACACAGACAGGTAATTTGTCATTTAATTACTGAACACTCAAGAAGGACTAAATCTAAATAATTTTAGATATAAGACTAATCAAGTTTCTGTGAAGAGAAAACTTTTTAGTTCAGACCTTTAGCATTTCAGAGAAAAAAAAATAGGCTTCTTTCTCATACTTCACACAATGCAATCTCTGGTAGAAGCCATTGGGAGACTGTAGCAAGAAAAATTAATGTAGTGGGATAACAAAAGTGACATTAATATGTGATGATAACACAAACTTTATCATATCTATGATTATACATGATAAGAGTTAAGCGAAAAATGGATTTAACATGTCTGTACATGGTGCTCCACTGGGACACACTTGCATAGTTTCAGAAGTAAGCTGATGGGTCTGATTAAATCAGATCAAAAGCTGAAGAATTTAGATGACAACAAAGGAAAAACAAGCCTTAGATTTCATCACCAGAACACCAGAGCTGCAGAAGGAAACTGCTGAGCTGCAAATTGAGTGACACAATCTGGTGAAAACCACTTGTGGGTCACCCGCCTCCTGCTTTAGGAGCTCTGAAGCATGCTGCCTGCCTGTACCTATTCATGTACACAGCCTCCAAGCAGCTCTGACACCAACTACACAACGCTGGCTGAAGTGTCCAGATTTCACTCTGCACTGAAATTCAGCGCAGGAAAGCGGCAACAAGAGCATGACAGAGGCTAACTTAAAAAAAAAAAATCAACAATAAAACTCTGGCAAGCACAAACTCAGGCAGCACTTCAAACGTGGAACAGGGTTTCCAGGCACCATCTGACCTTCACACCAGACAGAGCTCAATGACACAACATGGACAGAACGTGGTAGCAATGGAGATGTCAAACTACAGCTACTCCTCACAGGTGAGAAAGTAGAACGTTTCTAAAGGTGTGAAATGAAGTTGCTACTATCTAAATGTTATGTATGTACACACATACATATGGATGCACACAGAGGTCTTTATTTTCACACCCACAGTAGGTGAAGTGCACCACAGGCACTAGGAAGAGCTGCTTTCAGTTGTTCCTTCTATTTTCCTTTTGCCTACACAGCAACTGCTACTGCACTTATGTATTCAATAACTGTGTTTGGATTAAACTTGGATGTGCGTGGAAGGTTCAACAGAATCACAGAATGGTTTGAGTTGGAATAGACCTTAAAGATCATCCAGTTCCAAATCCCTTGCAGGGAGCAGAGATGTATTCAGCTAGACCAGGTTGCTCTGAGCTCCATCCAAGCTGGCCTTGAACACTTTCAGGGAGGGAGCAAGGTTACTTCATAAAATCTGAGAACCTGTATTTGATATTTTGGTAAGCTCTGCATGCAGGCTCAACAAGTTGAAGTTGGGCAACATGGTTTTGCTTCAGATAAGTGAAGGGATGACTTCTGTTATCCTTTGTGTTAGGGCACAGCTGGAAGATTAAGAGGTGGTGCTGATGTGCATAAAACTGTTCCTTCCCTCTGGTGTTGAGCTTATATCCATATTTAATATGAAAATTGGAGACCTAAACTAGTTTGCCACAGGATATAGATGCATCCGCAAGGAATTCTGCTGTGAAAGCACATGGTGTCCTTTCAGAAACAGACCAAGAATAAGTGCAGCATCTTCTTAATTTTGCCCTTGAACCTGTTGCTGGCTCCAGCGCCTGCCCCTCTGCAGGTCCCCCTCCATACACTCAGCCATCTGGAAGCATTAGCTGGAGAGATCACAGGACCAGGACCCCTTTATTAAAGCACACGTCACTTACACTCTGCAGATCAAGCTCTGCCAGGTCCATTATATCAGTGCTTATTTATTGCCATTTGATCTCTGAAAGAACGATTAAATGGGGTGGTATTTAATCACCAGCCTAAGGACTTAATGACACTCAGTAGATGAGCTAAGCTGAAGAGGTGCTGGGGAACTCTAAGGAAAAACGTTGTATGTAATTCTGATATTTCTTTTAGCCCTACTTAACTTTGCCTAAGCACAAAACAAGATTCCACATTTTTGGAAAGAGT
>NW_008626423.1:10302-55175 GCF_000691845.1 Merops nubicus
CTCAAAACATTACTTCAGGATTCCTAATTTTTTAAGAGATTTCCATACCAGCCAATCTGAGAGCACAGCTTGTATACCTAGAGAACAGCATAAGTGGAGTCAGTAAGACCAGGGATGACTTGTAAAGCACAATTTCTCCATATTCCTCCCAGAGAAAGACTGCTGTTTCCTCCTGCCCTTTTCTCTTCCTCTCAGCTCCTTAGCCAGCAGGTGAAAAGCACTGTGTAAGCTCACGCTTGGCTTTGCCTCTGGTCTCTTTGTGAGAGAGCTGCAGCTAAGAGCAGTTCAGCTGACTCCCAAGACTGGCCAGCCTCTTAGGTGAGAATTACTTCCCTTCCAGTTCTCCTCCAGGCTTAGACATTTGCATTGCACTAGGATCAAGCTTTACCCTAATAAAGGAAGATGTCATTCTGTGTAAGCTGGAATGGTAATCCCCTGCATCAAGAAGACAGGTACAACTAGCACACTGTCATCTCCCAATGACAAGCCAGTGCATCCACAAAGCTGTTTAACTCTCACCCTTACAGTCCTCCTAATACACCTCACTGCTTTGCCCAGCTATTTAAGGTAAGGAGGCCACATAAGGGTGGCAAGATCCACAAAGTAGCCTCTGATAAGAGAAACAGTGGGGAAAAAAACCTTAAGATCTCCAAAAGAGCGATTTTTTAAATCACCCATTAAGATCACCTCCAGGTTTTAGAAGTTTCTATGCCCCTCATTGAGCTGATTTGCTCTGCCCTAGGCACAGAAAGATACACTGTGTGCCAGTTGAATCCATGTTGTTTTCCCAGAGTTCCTTCCCCTTCTTTTCTTGGCTAAACAAAGGATAATGCTGCAGTATGAAGAGTGGGTCACAAGGACAATAGGAAACAACAACAAATAGCATAGTACCATTTTTACCTCCTGCCCCCCCTCCCCAAGTATACCCAAACTACTCTTAAAATCCTGCAGAGAAGAAATAAAACACTGCTCATGCAGAATTAAAAATCATGTTTCATCTCTAAACCAAAGGACTGAGAAAGCCTTTCTTTGAAACTACTTACAGACAACAGACTTGCTCCCTCCACCATGTGATGCTGGCGATTTCACTAAAATCCAACATCTTTGGCAATTTAGTAAGATAAGAACTTACACTTATACTAGAAATTAGAACTCGTATCTAGGGTATCATCCATTGATCTGTATACCAATACATGTCATTTACTCTCCTTTGCAACTCAAGAGTTAGATTTCCTGTTGATGGCACACCCATGTACAAGGCATGTATAAAGCAGTACCAGTATTAAAACATAGATCCTTAGATCAGGGCTGTGAATGGAACACAATTTAAGAGGGAAGCTCCCACTATCCCAAAAGGTCCTTGTAATCTGCTAGGAAGATTGCAGATACTACCTACCAGCTCAGAAAATGAAATTACTACCTGGGTGGGGTTTTTTTGTTTTGTTTTGGTAGTCTGGCTTTTCTTTTTGCAGAACAACACAACAGAAAACACATGGGATATGTGATTTCATCTTCCTTTGAGCATCAGAAGATTTAAAAGAAACCCACAACACTAACATTATGTCTGCGAATCAAAGAAGGGAGGTTTAAAACATCAGCCCTCCCTTTTTTTAATAGAAAAGACCACCCCAAACCCCCCCCCAAGAAAAAGAAAACACAAGAAAAAAAAAAAAACACCAAAAAACAAACAACAACAACAAAAAAATCAACAAAACAACAACCCATCCAGGTTCTGACTTTTCTCCTGAAAAGGACATACCTTGTACTCCATCCTGCCTGCTCTAAGAGGTATGTAACTTGACTTTGAAAAAATAAGAAAGTATCTCTACGCCATATAAAAGCTAGTCACTGCTCTTGGTGCAGTAGTAAATCTGGTGCTCTGGTAGCTGCTCTAAAGAGGCTTGTGGTTTCTTTTTGTTCCCTGTGGTCAAGAAGAGAGACCAAAAAACAGGCAAATTAAATAGCCCCAAAACCACCAAACTCCCAAATCCTCAATGACAGTCAAGACAGAAGAGCCAATTTTGTCACATCAGTGAACGAGTTCCACTGCTAGGACTCTCCCTGGACTAAACAGCTCTACCAGAAACAGAGGCTTGAAGGACCCCAACTCAGAAGCAAACCAACCAACATATTTTCTATTTTTGGACTTAATGATCTGTTGATATACACTTGAGATGGGTGCTGCACGAAAACTAACCCAAACTGACAGCACAACAATTTTGTTTTGTTTTCTTTTTAATTTGGGAAAGTAACTAGGAAAAAATATGTAGGATCTACTTTTGCCAGTGTCATTAGCCATATGCCCCCGTGAATGAAGACACCATTATCCAAATAGTATTAATTAACAGAAGAAACCCAGGACACTGCCACAGATAATAAATAGATTGAGAAGGAAAAGGGTAAGAGATACCAGATCTTATAAAAGCTAGATCTGGCAAAGCTCCTTTACTACACGCCACTCATTTGTTTGTCCTGATTATAAGCAGTTTCAATCCCTTGAACTACTGCAATCTGTGTAATTTATCCCATGAGTAAATGGAAGAAATAATGAATATCAAATAGTTAAGCTTTTAGGAAGCCTAATGTCCTTCTTAAAAAAAAAATAGAAGGGAATGACCTTTTAGAGGAGATGATAAACACAATATGGTCATTTCATATGGCTGTCCACAGCAATTACATGGAAGAAAATGGTACTTAAATTAACTAAGAGAACGTAAATATCTTTTTTTTTTTCTCCTCCTTTCCTATAATGCATCTTTAAAACAAGAAGTGTTGTGCTGCATTATCAATCTTTGTCTTCAGAGAGGAGAGAGCCTTTCATCTGGCAACACAGCCCACATAATCCAAAAAGCACACAACAGAAGCAACACTCACATAAATAGCTTTTTTTCCTTGTTTTCCTGCCCTCTTTCATATTGCAATTTAATTGATTTGCTTACTGAATTTTTTAAGATTAAGAACACATGCAGTTAGGGGAGTCCAACACTGACTACCGCAATGAAATAGTGGAATAAACATGATTTGCATTAAAGGGGACAAAAAAAATCCGCAAGAAAAACTACTGTTATTTCAAAAGAACAGAAGGAGACAGGATCCTTTACATACTACTAATATTTGTCTATCTTTCAAGATGTAAACAATTTTATTATCTAATAACTTGCAGAGAATTTACCATCAGCTGAGGAATGCAGTAATTTGATTATTCACTTGACAATCCCCACTGGTATTATTCCCAAGTTTTCTCAGACAATGTTACAAAAAGTAAGATGCTATAGCTTATAACTTTCTAAAGTCAGTGCCAAGTTTAGAACATGAAGTCCAAAAACCCCAGTAGAAAAACAGTGCCAGTACTTAATCACAAATCTTGGAATCCAGTTTCAATTCTCACATATCTCCAATTCCTTTTTTTGGAGTTTATGTCAGGAAATACCTGACAAAATATTGTCTATATAAAGATCAATGGAAAAACAGTTTTCCAAGAGGAGGCAACTATGCAGATCACACTAACGGCACTGACTTCAAGAGAAAAATATTTTCTTGTCAGTTTAGAGAAATTTCAGACCTAAGGTTTTTTTCCAACTTTGTTTCAAACAGCTACTGGTAAGAAGAATAGTTTCCACACCAATAGTTGTATTTTCAAGATAGAAAATGCTTAAAACACTTTAGATTGCATGTGGGTCAAATATAAAGTACTTTTCGAATCCTATTTTAAGACTTCTTTCACTGCACTGACATTACATATATGTAATGAAATAGACCTTGTAATTATGTGAAATTTATACAGTAACAAGTTTTGAAATGTCAAAGAAAAAAGTAATATTTGGAAAAGTGAGAGAAATAGAAAGAACAACATTAAGTGAAAATCTGGTTGAAAGCCACTGGTTTGGAAGTTAAAGAACTAATAGCATAAAAAGTACAGACTAATCAGCATTTGATACACAAGTGAGAAGAAAAACAAATTATCTACCACCTGTGCTATTTATATCTCAGTCTTCCTGCAGGTGATAATCCAAAGGAAAATACTTAAAAGGAGGAATTTAAACCAAGAGACCTTTCATGGATATTTATGGGGAGATTTTTTTCCCCAGGAAGAGCTTTCACAGAGGGTGAAGACCAGTACCATAAACCACCAAGAGACAGTCTCCCCCCTTACAGCACAGGGCATTCTTTTTACTGGCCATGAAGGGATGCCTTATAAAAAAGAACACCACACACACACCAAAAAAAAAAAAAACAAACAAACAAACAAAAAAACAAACAACCAAAAAAACAACCAACAAACACACACATATATATAAACAACCAGCCAAAACCAACCAGTCCCTTGAGCTTAAGTCTCTACATGTCCCAGAAAGAACCAGGTTCCTGTTGATCAGGTACATGACATGTTCAAATGAAAGACAGGAAAACCACTCATCATTTCTTCTTGCAAAAGATGATGGCAAAGCACAACAGGAGACTTCCTCGCATATTCATTACACCCCAAATCCATGCAGGTACATGTTCTTTCTCCAACTCAACAAATAGATCATATTATATTTCCCACATATTTTTGTACTTCCAACATAAACAGCCTTCTGAAAAATACAGCATGAACCCTCAACACATTACTTAGAATTGATAGTGTTTGAGTTGTGTGATAAAACAAGAGCCAGAGTGATCATTCCCTCAGAGGAAGCCAATTCCTTCATTCTAACCATCAACACCTTTCATATTCCCAGCTATGATAAGATCAATGGTTGCAGCTAAATTAATATAAAGTTGATATTTAGTCTGAAGTCCTTTAAATACTCTCATCTCTTTATACATAAGCATCCTCTATAGTCTTTGGAAATTCAAGCTATGTGGAATAACCTGCATCTTGATATCTGCAAGGCAGAAGTATTCCCAGTATGTGGCTATTAATAACCATTCAATTAAAATTAAGTTCAAAGGTTCAGTATTTCAAGACAATGTGCTATGTATGCCAACAATGCCTGTATTGAGAACTATTTTCTAAATTACAGTACAGATTCTGGTGTTTCAAATTGCTGCCAGGAAAGTGAATTATGGCAACAGAATTCCCAAGACAGACACACTCATGTCCAGGTAATTTTGTAGGCACAGAGAATGTCACACCTTCATTATAAAGGCTTTCAGTTCTATGCTATTAAATTTCCTTTGGATTTCAGTGACAACACTGACTTAATCTTTGATTACATCCTAAGAGTAATTCCTTATAAACCTCCTGGACAGGTTTCCCTCATTCGGGAGATCTCATGCCATCCCCAAGCATCCTGACAGCACACTCAGCATATGTGATCTTTTCAGCTGCCTGAACAGCAATGACAGGTAATTAGTGAATTTTAATTTGCTAAAAACCACTCTTCATCCCTGAGGGCCCCTAAATACATTTATCAGAAGCTTAACACAGAGACCAACCCAAAAGGACTTTGAGAATCATGGGTCGTAAACTCTGACCCCCAGCTTCCCAGCAGAGTTCAGTAACCACCAGTAACTCACCCCACCTCATGGACGAAGTTGAAAAACTAGTCTTTAGTTAGTAATATCACAAATCAAGTGGTATGGCCTAAACACTCTCCTCCTACCAAAATGTCATGTTTATGTTTTTTCTGGCATAATAACACAGTTGACTGTTTCATGACATTTTAATTTCCCCTTCAATTTCTGGTGAGATGCTTTATGGTAAATTGCCCCCCAGCCTAACAGGTCTCAGTTCCAATCACCTATTCTTCATCCTAACTTATCTGTATAGCCCACGAGGTGTTTTGGGAACAGTAAGTACTTTGTCCAACTCTCAGTGCAGCCTTATGTCAAGAGAGCTCACATTTTTTTGTAAGGGAGTCCTGTATTTTTTGCCCAGCTTCAGCAGAATAGAGAAGGGTTCTGTATCCACCAACGCACCACAATTTTGTTTCTCAGTTCCTATCCAAACTACTGAAGAAAGGGAAACATTTTCACCACCAGTGATGGACATTCTTCGAAGTTAGAAGAGCCATTTGCTTTATTCAGAACAGAAGAAATATCTTGGTAGCACATGCTGAAGACCCTCCAGTCAAGCTCTTAGGATAGAAATAATCAGCTGGTCTGTGACTTGCCATCTGCACCAAAAAGGCAGAAGGAGAGTATCATCTGGAAACACTGTTAGTAAGCAAAATGGTTACATGTGAAAGTCTTGGGTTGTGCAACCAATGGAGGTCAGTGGTACTGGCCTGAATCCAGACACCAGGCTGGGAGGAAACAGCTCTCAGCTCTATTAGACTAGAGTCTACCAGCACAAGATATATATCAGTAAGGACACCACCAACCTTTTTTTCTGAGCCAAAGCCTCAGTCTGATGCTGCTATCACCTTGAAATTTTAATACTTATTCTTTTTTCTTCCTTTTATATTTATTGAAATGCACTTGTTGCTCCTCAACACATGAGGAACTGCAGCATGCACGCATCCAGACACCTAACCAAAAGGTCTCAAACAACCATACACAGAGATTGAAAACATTGTCGTTACACTAAGAACCACAACTAAACCCCAAGCTCCTTCACAGTAGCACTGAGCCTTTAGCGACAGTAAGCATTAACTATGAAACTTTATTGTAACTACAAAACCAAAGGCCACAGGTGCTGCTGTAAAGCAGGGTTTGCTCACTGCACTTCCAGAACTAATCATTTGTGTTTTGCTGCTCTTACTTAGTTTCACACTACTGATTTTTTTTTTCCCCCTACTTGTTCCATCTGTAGCATTACTGTAATGGTTGCATTGCCCACTGCTGGTCTGGATATGGTTACAAGCTTCAGCTGTTACTTTCATGGACTCATTTCTGTCAACGGGTACCGTAGCTGTAAAAAGAAAAATAAGTTTATTTTTCTTGAACCAATGTTCCCAAATCTACAAGAGATTAGAATTAATCCCAATTTATGAATCTCTAAGCTGGTTGGGCCTGCCACCAAGCGCTAGTTATTCATAATACCTTCAGACTCCAAGCTTGTAAAATTCTAGCTACAACAGAGCACAAAAATGGAGAAAAGCTCAGACAGGCACTGAAAAAAAAACAAAGAGCTGCAAGACAAACCCTCTCTGAGCTCACCACAATGCCATAAAGGTACAATAGAAGAAAATACTTCTCAGAGTCTGTAAAACTATTTGTGATTTTATCCAGCTACAGGATGATTTAAGAGATACACACATGTCACTGTCCATGCCACTGAAAATTCAGGCCCTTGGAAGGGGTGCTGAACAACATTCTTCTACTGAGGGCAGCCAGAGTGTCTGTACCTGAAGGCGGCTTGGGAAGACGTGTCAGTCTCTGGTCTGGCTACAAAAGCAACATTTCTGAGGGTCAGGCTCAGAAACCCTCCAAGTCCAAGCAATGATGTGGTCATATAAGAGATACCTTGATTATTCTAGTTCAGTTCTGCCAGATGTCTTGTGCTATGGTGCTCTACAAATTCTTTTCCTTCCAGCACATTGGCAAGGAAACTACTATGATCAAATCACCCTAAGTTTATGTACTGTACCAATTATAGTGGCTAAAAAACAGCTTGAGAATAGGTGACCTGCCAGCTTATTTCACAGACCTGAGAAATGTTCTGTTGTTGAATAACTGTTCTATATTACCCCACAGGCAAATAGGTGAAAATGTTAGAGCCTGTAACTGTACCCACCTGCAAAGTTACTTACTACACTTGACTTTGGCAAGGGTGATCCTTAAGATTAATGAAAAATCTGATACTAGGAGCAGTGAAAGAGGAAAGTCTCTTTGGAAATACTTCAGATGGTCCTTTCAGGTACCAATAACTATGACAGGACTTCCAGAAGGGTACCGATATCCTGGTGTGGTTTTACACTGAACTCCACAACTTATTACATAGCCATAATTCCAAATACAAGGTACTGATAACTTTTGTTAACTTTTCATCTTCAGAAGGAAGGGGAAAAATAATCAAGGAAGTCGTGATTTTCAGACGTAGGCTAGTCCCAAGTGAGTCTGTCATCCCACTGACAATGCACTAATATATAATGAGAACTTCAGGCTCATCCAAATTCACCAAACATTTCACAAATATCTTCAGTGTTATGAAGAGGCCAAATCAGGGAGGAACATAATTGCACTTAAGTTCTTACTGGGTATTTCAAATACCTTCTACGTGAATTAAGAGTCCGGAACACACCACTTAGCAGCAGCATGGACCTACAGTTTGATTTACCAAGGCAAAATCAATCTTCTTCTTGTAAATACGTCCAATTACATCAGATCCAACAAAACCCCTCAGTGGAATACTGCAGAAATATATTTTGCCAAAACGAAGTGATGACTGCTTAACAGTCTAACAAAGCACACAGAGCCAGACCCTGAGAGGGGATGAGAAACAGGTAAGACATGCCACCTATGCGGTTTTCAGGCCCAGGCCACAGAAAAGGCCCTCCTGGACTTTAATCAGTCCCTGGAAGACTGATATGGAGACAAAGCAGATACAGATTAATTCCTTCTCAGATAGGGTATTTTAGGTGCTTCAAATTACCTTTTGTCAAGCGCATGGTGATTATCTCAACTGTGCTCAAACTTTGGAAAAATAAAAAAATCTGCTTTAAAGCTGGAGGTCAAGACTCCTAAATGTCCAGCTGGAAACAAGTTGCACCAGAAACCTGAATCAGGGACACGTTCTCAGTTGTAACTGCTATCACACTAGAAGTGCGCTGCTATCAAATGCCAAGCAGATCTCATTGTGTTCATGAGCCCCCATACGTCTAGAACCCGTATCTTCAGCACAAGGGTTTATTTGGAAGCCTAAATTTAGGTGTTGAAAAGTTACTAAATTTACTTTCAGTAATCAGGGCTAATTTGGTCCTTATTTTAGGGAAAGCTCTTTTTAAAATGAGGTTTAAAAGCTCAATGCAAATAATTGTTCTTTGTTAAGAAGTTCCAGTAACTGCCAATTCTCTTCTGCGTGGTGATACATAAAAAGTCTTCCAATCAGTCTTCCTTCTCAACTCCCTTGTCTTTTGATGCATCTTGGACAGTTGTGCTTCATACTGCCAATTCATGACCATAGGTCTAAATACATATAAAATTGCTTGAAGCCCTCAACTCGTTCGGGAGCAATCATCTGCTGTTTTTGATGTGGATGCCAAAAAACACTGTGCATTGAGAGAATAAATTATCTGGCTTTGAAATTCTTTCATTGCTTCATAGCACAACACACCCAGGAACTCGTGCGCATCATCAGAATCTCTAGTGTGTTAATGGCTGTTCCCAGCAAGTCCTGCCTCTGCCCCAGCTGAGAGAGAAACAAGAGCCTTATCATCAGAGGACAATGGATGGTCTCTGGCAAAGGGTGATACTTTGTATTCATCTGGCAAAGAAACAGCCCAAACTAGCTTTAAAGCTTTCACAATGGCATCTGAGATGAGAATGAGGAAAAAAAAAAAAAAAACCAGCACAGCACTGGGATACAGATGCTGGCCTCCTGGTGTAACACAGTTATGGCCATGCTGCCAATTTAAATCAAGGTTACGTGCACACAGGAAGGGCAGATATCCAATTCAGTCTTCAATTTTCTTAGGGGAGAGAATTAAAGTAGTATTTGCTTTTACCTTCTCTATTTAGTGCTCTGAAAACTTGCCTACTGTTTTCCATCCCAACAAATTATGGCTAAATAAGGTACAAAAAAAGTCTTGGGGCAGAGCCCAAGTGAAAGCCAAGTGTCCTGGGTACCAGAGTAACTACTGTCACTAACGCGAGGAAAGAGACCAGGAGAAGGCTGGTGAAACAGATGGGCTGTATGGAGCTGAACGTATCCAGAGGTACTTTGAAGTTCTCCAGGGCTCTGACATAAGGAGGCCAGCCTGGCTGATCTCACTCAGACAGAAATTCAACCCCACGCACTGTACAACACAATCACATTCTCTGCAGCTGGTTTTTCACACAGGAATAAGCAAGCCTGATCCTGTATTACCTCTCTGTTTTTTCAAAAAAAACTGGTTAAAAAATACTCAGGATTACTTTGTATGACGTACTCAGACAAGTACTCGAACTCTCTCACAGTCTGTAATGGAACAATAGAAGTTAGTGTCCCCCCCTGCCCCATCTGAAGTTACCTTTTTAGGATGACATGTTACAATTTAAAATTTCTTCTAGCTACTTTCCTGCAGCTTTGAGACCAGCAGTCAGCGTAATGAAGTTCCACCCAAACTTCCCCATTTCATGGTGGCCATGACTCCCAGCAGGGCTCAACAAGATGCACATCAGGGTTGTCACTGTCTCCTCTGTGTGTCTAAACACTTCTGGGTTGAGCAACACGAAACAGAGCCACTTCTCTGAAGACAACTCGACTTCTATACAAGTGGCACAATTTCAAACAGTCCCCAACATCTCAGTTATTTTTCCTTAAGTGACATACTTACCCTCAAGCAACAGCTAACCTTTAAGAGTAACTCCTCTCTATTAGTGGAAGCATCACTCACACAGCGCTGACTCCCCTGTGGCAACGTGAACAGACCCCAACAGGTGAGCATTTTGGCCACCAGGCCAGCAGCTGCAAAGCAGGATGCAGACAGGCAGAGTATCAGCCATTCTGCCATTTGTCTTCTGTTACCTTACTCCCCCCCTCCCAACTATCCCCTTTTGCAAAGCTTAGGGCAAAACTCACGTCAGAATTGCTGCTGGGTTCGCTGACACCAGATCATGCATAAGAACAGGTACTCCAGGGCAGAGTATGCACACAAGGTTCACATTTCAGAGAATCATAGAATCCTTTAGGTTGGAAGAGACCATTAAGATCATCAAGTCCAACCATTAAGCCAACACTACTAAGTCCTCTGCTAAAACAGAATCAGAATCTGTCAGGGTTGGAAGGGACCACAAGGATCCCCCAGTTCCAACCCCTCTGCCATGAGCAGGGACACCTCCCACTAGATCAGGCTGCCCAGAGCCTCATCCAGCCTGGCCTTAAAGACTCCCGGAGATGGGGTCTCAACCACCTCCCTGGGCAACCTATTCCAGGGTCTTATCACTCCCAGCTATTCTTTTGGTATTTCATAGTCACAATTTTAACCTGTAAAAATGTTTATCACTTTAAATTCACCAGACAGTTAAAATTTCCATGAAGTCTAATTTTTTTAGTGTGCAGAGAATACAGAACCAGCCTGCGTTGATTCTAACACAATTCAGACAGTCAAGCAATACTGTTTCCACAGGTACTTGCTTCCTTTCAATCAGTGATAATACTCTCCTTCATTCTGTATTTTGGCTCAAAGAAATTCTTACCCTAATCTGTTTTACCAACCTTTTTCACTTCTCTCACAGGCATTTTCCTTTCAGTGCCTCATCAAAGCAAGGAAGAGCTATTTAAATACTCCTCCATCCCATCCTCCCACAAGTTTTCTGATCAGTGCATTAAATCTTTTTCTGCACATTTCACGTCTGTGCCCCAGTACTGACAGAATCGAGCTTCAACTCAAACACCACTTTCAAGTAGCTGCTGATCGTACAGCACAGAGCACTTGGCAGTCTGCACAGCAAAACAGCTTCCATCAAACCATGGTTAGTGTCATGGGTAGCTTCTCACACTCATCCTGCCTTACACTGGCTAATTACTTTTTAAAACATAAGCATAAAGAAAGAATCTTGCTTGACTTTTTTTTCTGCTAAGGCAGGCAATTCTGATTAGAAAACAAAAGAGAACAATTCTGGTTTCATTGGTTAACTATTCATAACTTCATCCCTATTAAAAGTAAAGCACAATTATAAACGTATTTTGGAAAAGAAGATTATTGAGCTCACATCTCTTAATTGTGTTTTCCTTTTCATATACACAGCTTTGGTCTGGTTCTTTGGTGTGAAAATTAAACTTCTGCAGGGAATACAGCAGAATAAGCAAGCATATTTCAATGGGAGATCATATTTGTTAAAAAATGTCATCCAGCATTTTTAATCTAAGTCCTTCATTGCTGACAAATACACCCCTAAAAATAAACCGAAGTATTATTTCTAAAGGCTTTTCTAAACCCACTAACCCTTCACTTTCTACTACTTTCTATTCTAACCATACATATCATGTTCCAATCCATATTTCCGTTCTGTGAATCAAATCTCCAAAGTCTAAGAAACAGTAAAATTAGAAAGTAAATTCCTTCTGCAGACAGATGAAGAACAGCAACACTGTTTTTCCTTTGAATTCATTCAGCATTTAATGATAAACCAGCCCAATTACTGGAGTTTTATTCAGATTTTGGTTCATTACATATGAATCATATCATAGAGGCAGAATATAGATAGACTACAGGTTCACACAAAGAAACAGATACTTCTAAGTTCTTCCTTGTAGCAAAAGCAACACTCTCAGAACAGCGACTTCAACTCAGTTTTTTAAGAAGTATCAAGTTACTACAGGACTACAAGGAGAAATCCAGTTCTTTCTAACTGCAGCCCACAGAAAAGGCACTAAAGATTAAGATCTACTGTCAGTAAACACTACAGACATGTCCCTGCAGGCAAGTGGGAAATACTAGCAGCTTGTGCAATTAAAATTTGCATACAGGCACTTACAAAAGTATCAAGATAAGCCATATTCAGCACAGGTTTTAGAGTATTTTGGCTAATTATTACTTGGCTTCATAAACACAAAAAACCCAAACACCTATGGTACAGTTTTCAAACCCACTCACTGCTATCACGGCTCTACTTCAAGTGCTGCCATTTGAAATTTCTCCTTTGAGCTGAGCAGTCACTCACAACCTCCCTGCAGAACTGCGCCACTCCAAGCCTCTTATATGCACAAGAGGATGAGGGTAAAGAATCAGGTCTTTGAGTTTTAGTAACTCTGTTCAAAGGATTACATTTCAGATACATTAATGGAGATAATGCTCTTTTACCTAAGAAGTAAGTGAGCTGAGTTATAGTGGTGAACTTCCAAGACTTAGAGAGTTGCTCTGATGGGGTCACCACTATTACATCCACTGGACTGGAAAAGTCTAGACTACCACAGAGGAGGAGGGAAGCAAATTATTATGGCTTTGTCACCCTTTCAGTGTCTGTAGATGAGCATGAGGAGCACTTCATACATGCACAGCTTTGGCAAGCAATGCTTGCTAAACCTGTCAATTCCATGAGAACACAGCACTAACATAACCCAAGCAGAAAGAAACATCATGACTTGAAACATCTTCACAGTCAAAACGAGATCAATGACAAGAACAGCTACCAAAAGAATAGTTCCTGTTACACACAGCTATGAGACCCCATCTCTCCAACAGTAAAAATTTTTACTTCTTCACAATCAATATTGTGAAGGCAGAAGACTACTGACTTTTTTTTTTAGTAAGACTTCACATCACCCTGTGGAGCATGAAGTAGCAAACAGGGTGTACCAGTTTGTACCTGTTGACTTCAAAGGCCTCTGGATCACAATCAATGTTTGCTGCCCCCACCCCACAGCCTGTTCATAGAGACCAACTTCAGAAAAAGGCCACAACACAGTGACACCCACACATGTAGCAAATGGATTTTCCCTCCACATGCCTCCCCGACTCACACCAAACTCTCCAGAATGTTCCATTCTGCACAGGGTAGACGACATCTGGCCCCAGTGCCAGAAGTCTCAAGGTAGTTAGCAAATTTCTTCTTCTACAAACTCTGAAGTCTTTATAGGTCCCTCCAGCAAGGGCCAGCCATTTTAATCTATGTTAGTAACTTGTTGGACACAGCAGACCGTTTACATGCAAACTAGAATTTTGCCTCCAGAAAAACAAAACAAAACACACCACAATCATGTAGCATCATACCTTTCCTCCATAAAAACAACAAACAAAAATCCATTATGTATAAATTGCTTCTCCTATACCTCACCAGAATCTGCCTTTGCAATAAATGTTGCAATGCTATGCTATAAAAAGCAACGAGAGCAACTTCCCAACTGACTTCATGTATTTAGACTAGGGCAACTTGGAAATAATTTTTTTTTTTCAGATGGTGTACCCCCTTCTGTATGAATTTACAGTGTTAGGATTCTATAGATGTATGATGCTTCCAGCACAGTCAACATCAACACCAGCAACAAAAAAATATGCTCTGGCTGAGTATGTAAGACAGACATAGGAGCTTTTAGAAGTTTCCTCTGCAAGCAATAAAGACACAAAATGGGGGGGGGGGTAAAATCAAACAAACAACAACAAACACACAGTAGAAAAGCCAAACAAACCACTGTGCAACACCTTAAAAGTGCACATCTGCACGTGTTTGAACACAGAAGGGAAAAGGTTAATTCTCTCTGGCTGTTCACAGCCAGGCAGAAGGAAAGAATAAGTTTCTTTATTTTCTTATCCATCCTGTTGTTCCTCTTTATTTCATCTGCCTCATCCAGATGCACAGTGGCTTTCTAGGAAAAAGAGAAAGATGATAAAAACCTCCAGGATCTTATGAAGTTTTTAAACCTATGGAAAATTATTTTTGCCTTTTAAATTTATGTATATGTTAAATTAAAAAAAAAAAAAAGTTATTTTCAAAACTGTCTCTGATGTTCCAGAACCCCAGATAACTGGCCTTTACTTACAGATGAAAGTAGGAACTTCATATGGAAGATAAGCATTTGAATTAATTCATGCAAAGGGTATTTTAAATATCTGCATAGCAGTTCAGTGAAGAGAAGCGTTTTCTGGAGCAGGGACTTGAGAAGAAATTCATTTCCACTGAACTTGAAGGAACTAAAATATATGTAAGTGGTTCTCTGAATGTCAGCCAAGACCTGCAAAACACTTGAGAAGGGAAAAATAAACCAAGGCTTCACTCCATGCATACATTTATAAAGTATATATAACTTCCTAACATAGCATATTTCTTTAGACTTCATGCTGATATGATCACAAATTTACCTGCTCTACTGTAAAGAAACACCTAGGAAATACATGGTGCAGCTATTATTAAAAATAAACAGGTCAAAGTGATAATTGTCTTTAAAATTCAAATACATCTAGATCAATAACATTATTCAGGCATAGTCATGCTGCTGTGTAAAATGTTTTCCTATAAAAGGCACAAAGGAACTTCAGCAACTGTACACGAGTCCCCAGGTGGAACGTTCTTGCTGGGTTTTGTACAGCAATGTTTGTAAGGAACAATTGCCACATTTTCCTCTCCTGAGAGGCAAGAATGGGAAGTAGAAAACAAAGCACTTCAGAGGAAAAAGTCTTCTTGGCTATGATGCACAGGAAGAATGTCAAGCTGCACCGTCTCCACGAGGTCTCCATTATGTCCCAGCTTGTGAAGACGCTCCAGAAAAGCACCTTCTCAGTAGAGAGAAAACCTTAATCGACTCTTTCACTGGCCTATGAAAACTCCAGATGCACACCTAAAAGTACTCTGGGTCAGAAGGTGTATTTTTAGGCATTTTCCCAGTGCATTTTTGTCTAAGTTCTGTTTCAATACTGGACCTATGTACACCTTCTGCTACATTTGCTGTGCCCCCTTGCTCAGAAACAGGGCTGCACAGCTGAAGTTACATTCCCACAGAAGGTATACATAAGTATTACTGCCCAGCAAAAGAGAAAGGAACTATATTGTGGGGCACTGTCATCTTGAATTAACAGTTCTTAGAGTCTGAAGTAAAAAGAATGGGATGAAAAAGAATCTCTGTTTTGGCCTTAACTACACAAACCTACCTAGTTAAGAGTAAAAACCTAAAACTTCAAATGAAAATTTAAAAGCAGCCTCCAACTCAAATGCAGTCTCTTGAGACTAGCATTGACAGTTTTGTTACTATTTGCTAAAATTATGATAACAATGATCATTTCCTCCTCCCTTTATACCAGGAAAAATGAATTTGATGGTACAGTGATCTTCCACACACACTGCAAGGCAGAGTCTAAATTTGGATCAATCAACTGAGTAAGAAAGCTGCCCAGAGTCCAAGAAGGAAGGTTACCAGATTAAAGTACTTATATTTTTCTACCTTTTTACTGATCTGTTCCACATGCATTAAAAAAAGAAATTAAACTCTACCTGAAAAGAAGACAGACAATTCAACTGTTGCATTCTGTTTTGGGTTTTTTTCTTTGCCTTTTTTACTCCCTCCAACATCTGTCAACTGCAGATGGATTTCCCATTCCACATATCTGGTCAGTTAATGTCAATTCCTGTGGCCATAAAACTATCTTTCTGCTCAAGTGCTTGTGGCTTGTGCACTGTTCTACTTAAGTGAATGGTTTAGCACAACATTCCATTTGGGATAAAAAGGCAGCTAACTCTAAGCGGGAGCACGTTGCAGCCAGCCAGAACAAACCAGGAACTGTGAGAAAATAACAACTGGATGCTTAAACCAAATTCTGTTCACGCTGAGCAAATTTTTAATGACCAAGCTAACTCTAAACACACACATACATACACACATGTATCTCTGTATCTGAACTTGAATAGGCCAGGAGAAGTCTAATTATGCAGCCTCACAGTAAAAGAGGTCTTCCTGACCAGCTTCATCTATCTTGTTTTCTGACAAGCTAATTACTTTTACTTGCTTCTAGAACAGAAGCTTGTTGACTGATTCTATAAAGATAAGTACACACGTATTCTGTGTCCATCACTTGCTAATAAATTGGTCGTAGACTTCTATTACAGCTGGTTGACTCAGCCTGTAACTGCTATATCACAAAGTCCTCAAGTCAGAGTTGTAACAGGAGAGGACTGGGTTTGTTTAGGTGTTTGGGTTTGTGTGTCCCCCCCCACCTCCACCCCCCACCAGGCTCTGGGCAGCTGAAATTTCTCCAAAAGGAGGTCATACAAGACACAACAGTTTCAGCTGAAGAAATTATTTTGCCTGGCATTTCAAAAGTGAAATGCTTCCAATGTTAAGGGGCATCACTCATCAGGTTGCAGTACACCTTTCCACTTTGTCTTCCAGGATGGGCACAGTAACATGCAGTAAGAAAAAAGAAATAATAACTTAAAATAAAAAAGCAAGCCCTTCCACCTACTCTGAAAATAAAAAAAGGCACCTAAAACTTTTACTGTGATCTCACTCCCAGCACAAAAGAAAATGAAGCATCTTACTCATAGTCTGCCCTCTCTCTCATCTCATATTTTCCCCACGTTTGAAAACAAAGGCTTCCAAAATCTTTGAGGCTTTTTTGCCTTGGTGAGTGCACTGGCTACCCAAAGCACCTTCAGAACTGGTCCATCTTTCACTGTACAGAAGCTCACATTCCTCATGCAATTCCTGACCATGTCTTGACCATCAAAGCTATATAGGAGTTTTTATTTCCCCCATGTAGTTGGTCAATGAAAGATTCATAACAGAAAGCTCAACTTGCTGAGAACATCTGGGCTTTCCTGCTCAGCTAGTCGTCTGCTGGGCAGCAACTCACTGACTGGTTGGAATAAAAAAGGATGAAGACAGCCCTTGCTCTCCTCTGATGACAAACATTATCACACAGATAATGTTTCACTAGCAGCAGACATGGATTTTTTTTGTGTGTTTTTTTTTTTTTTTCCATTCCACAGCAGTGTGACTTGCTACAGGGGAAGTGAACAGCATCACAGAGTAGAAGGATGATTTGGGAAAAGAAAGCATGGCATAATTGTACTCTTCCTTCCCAACAGTAATAAAATATTAATTTAAGCAGCTTGGGTTTTTTTAATTTTATTTTTTTAAATATTCCAAATATAGAAGGTCATTTACAAGAACAAAATTTTTAAAGAATTTTCAAGAGATCCCCCACTGTTTTAATTAGGAGAATTTGAGAAAAAAATTACACAACTTGATACTGTTACTATGGAGTTAAGTATCCCTGGTGGACTTCCTACAGACATTTCGTTAAGTTAGCCAAGCTAGTAGTACTATAATATTTCAAGTGTTTTGGGAAAGCAAACCTACTCTTTGCTACCTGTGTGCAGCCATCTCTCCTTGTATTAGCTTATGCAGATTAACTATGGCAAACAAGAACCCTAGGAAATCCACCCAAAGGGAGGGTATTCCTCAGGAAACTATTCTGAAATATTACTGCTCATTATTTGAGTTACATACCATGTTTTTAAACATGATTCTCATTTGCATTCAAGCACTGTTTACCTAATGATTAAGTAGGCAAAACTGGGTATTGTGTTGCATCACAGGAGGCTTTTTTGTATGCAGGAGCAGCCTCTTTCTGCCACAGTTTCCAGCACTACAGCACAACATGTAAAGCAAGCTCAAATTCAAACCTCACGTCCATCTTCTCAAGGAGAAATCAAGCTAAGCAAAGCAAGCCTTGCCCCCCCCCGAATAATTCTTAAACATTTCACAAGTGTCAAGTCATAGTTTCATAACAGGGTACTTCTAAGCCAAAGAAAAGCTATGATAAAAGGTACATATTAAGCCCATATAAATCCTTCAACAATACTAGAATCTAAAGCCAGAATCTCAAATCGAAACCAAGCTTTCATGTCAATCCATGCAAAGCCACTCTTCAACACCACACAATGAAGCTGAGAAACGCATACAACATCCAATTTCATTGTCCTCATGTAGCAGCTATGATGTACAAAAAACATTTTAGGAGACTGTTTTGTTGCCAGCCCTTCACACCATTAGTTCATATTTCCACCCTAGTGGGTTTTGTGTTGTGGGTTTTTTGGGGTTTTTTTTGGTTTGTTTTCCTAACCAAGTGGTGTCACATTTAAAATTGTAGCACAAACAGGAGATTTCACTGCAGCATTCTGCTGAGGACAAACCCACCAGCCTCACAAGGGAAGCTCTCTGGTTTTGCTGCTGGAGTGCAAACCACTGAAAAATCATTTCACCCTGCTTGGCCTGAAGAAACATGAGCAACTTTCCCCCTCTATTAAATTAGTTGGAAAAACATCAAAAAGAAAATTATTAACCAAATCCAACAAAGAGTACTAAGGCAAACGCTGTAATGATTACATTTTACTTCTGGTACAGCACATTTTTTTTAAAAAAAGCATGTCTGACTCACTAAGCTGAGTATACAACTAAGATAATTCAAAACGCAGACTACAGTTGCCTTGTTGCCAGTATCAGATGGTAGCTACATATGTCTTTGACTACTGTGCATCTCTAATTATCCTGGGAAAATGGTAACGATGCCAATCAAGACTGGCTGGCCAGCAGAAAACCGGTGAAGCCTACGCGTCCGGCAGCAATTCCCTTGAGACCACTTGTGTGCTATGTCTCCACATGGGAAGCATTTATCAGCTGCTTCACTCAACAGAAGGACTTCTGAAAATCACAGTCAATGCACAACCACTAAAAGAAAGTTACTGCAGCGACTACGTGATTTCTCACTTAAAAAAAAATTCATTAAAATTCTATTATTTAGGTCACCGTTTCTAAGAGGAGAAAAAAACCCGACATCTTAGACGCCATAAAAATTGATCTAAATGAAGGTGATGCAGGCAGACCTGAGCAAAGTTTTACTATCAGCTAGTTCCATTATTGTAACTCTGGGAATTTAAATTCATTATTTTCAGTTCTCATTCATCTCTGCTGTATCCTGTCTTGCTAAAAATCTGTAAGACATCTTCCATGTGAAAATACATAATTCATCTCCATGTTTATTTTATTAACTTACATGGTTTTAGCGCAGTATTCCCCATGCTCAAGAAGCATTTTTTTTTTCTTTTTAATTTTATAAACTGTGAGTAATTTCAAGTATGCTCCCTTCAAACACCAGAAGTTGTTCTTTGTGTCCAGCACAATTAGTGCTCTCAAATTTTTATCTCCTTGTGTGTAACTCCTTTGTCTGTTTGGAATCTTGTATTTTCATGAGACACCCTCCAGGTCCTCTCTGAAACAAAACTGATTGGCTACTCAACCGTCTCCATGTCATTCTTAACATCACAGCCTCAAACTCCCCCTTTCTCCTCTCCCCTGTATTTGTTTCCCAGACTGACATGTATAGCCTATTTAAGTGTGCTGCACAAACAGCATTCTGTATACTGATGATGGCTTTCATCCCTCTCTGAATTGGTTCCACCGCTACCACTGCTCCTCTTGTGATTGGAAGGATGATAGCTGTGCAAAGATAAAGGCAATGCAGGAATTTATGCGGTCATTTAGCGTTCCATTCTGTTTTCTAGTCCTTTCCTCATCATTCCCAACTCTCGAGCTGCTTTTTGACAGCTGCCAAGCGCCAATCTCATATGTTCATAGAATTCTGTATTTTAACACAAAGATCTCACTCCTGAATTGTAGCAGCCAGTTCAGAGCCCAGATTTCATATGAAAATCAGGATTCCTGTGTACATCACTCCACATTTATCTATACTGAATCTCATTTGCCTTTTTATTATACAGACACCCAATACAATAAAGCCCTTCTCTAGCTCTTCACAGGTAGCTCAGAACTTTGAGTACTGATCAACACACCAGCACTACTTTCTTCCAAGTCAACAAGGAATAGTAGAACAGAGGTCTGCTAGTCACTTCCCTGCATGGTGAAAGCTGACTTCCTAATATAAATGCCTTGCATTATATAATCTACATTATAAATTAACCTAAAACTCCAACATCGTATAATCAGTGCAGGAACTTTTGTTCTTACTCCCCTTAGTACCCTAACAGCCCTAGCTTATCCCTTCAATAATTTCATTAGGTTCAACTTCCCACTACAAGAGTCACATCGACTCTTCCTTATTTTACTCCATTTAAATGCTTCAACTAGCTCTAGTCCTCACTAGTTTCAACCAGCTTGCCTAGCATCAACACAAGACCTGTTGATATGCAGTTTCAGCCAACACTCCTGAGCTACTTGAAGAACCACCATCTTTCTTCTTTCCATTGTCTCTTTCTCATGTTCCCGTTCCCCTTTTTGACATCAGGCTAAGCTGCTATGCATTCTTGGCTCTAACTCCCACAAGTACACACAGTATGGCCAGTGCAACAAGGGCATTTGAGTTTTCCAACGTCTGCCATATTTTCTTTTACTGAAAAGTCTGAAACAGTTCCCACTGTCAGACAGTGCCTTATCCCAAACTACGCATAATTCCACAAGTATTACTTTTCCATCGCTTTTCTTTTTCAATTAGCCTTCACTCACAATGTCCTCTTCAAGCACAGTTAGTTCCACTACGATTTTGACAAAATCATCTAAACTTGCTACAGCAGTCTCCCATTTCAGACCTTTCCCATCCCCTTATACCATTTTGCAGCCACTGCTTTTCACTTCTCTGGGCCTGCATACAACATGTGTGGCATTTCACAGGATGTTACTACTGAGGTCCCAGTTGCACTGTTGAGGTCCCCTCCTCAACACTCCAAGCCCTAAATCACTGACACACACACGGACCGTGACCACTGGCTCATCCCCCATGTAAGAGGTTGTCTGGACATCCAGTGAAGTCTAGATTTCTTGCACTTGTCAGGCCACGTTACCTTATGGTTCCCAAAAATGCAAGTACCCTTACAGCTGATCCTCAAGCCCCTGCACTGCCATCTTCTGTCCTCCTCTTGGCAGGGACCGCTGGCACTGACTTGAGTGATGCAAAGGAACATGTAGCCATCACTCCATGGGGAGGTCCTGAGTACAGCACGTTTCTGCCTTCACTGCAGAGATCTCTCTTGCCCGATGCTTTTCTCCTTCTCAGCAGGTCTGTGGCCGCTGGCCCAGAGATGAGATTTCTGATATGAGAGCTGTAGAGCAGAGTTAACAGTGCATGGCAGCAGAAGATTGAAGTTCTGAATCAATTTCCTGCATGTCAATTTAGTCAAGTTATTTTAACTCAAGTTCACAATTACCAAATAAACACCAGAAAGCATGAACAGACTTAAGATCTTTATACTGTTCATTTCTGTGTCTATCAAACTATAATTTAAAATTAGTGGCTGTGTCACAAAAGTACAGCTCCAGCCATCCTTTATCATGGAGAGAACAAAGATGGAGAGAGGAATGGCCCCTTAGAAACACTCAAACCAGCAACCACACACATCTTGGTTTTCTTTCTACAAAGGGCTCCATGTGCAGGTTTTCCCCCTATCTGCACATTGCTAGAACAGGTACAACAACTTCCCCACACTGTCTAGATTTATACAAGTTCAAATTACTCCCCATAGCAAAGGAAGGGATTCTTTTGCAGCACAGTATATGCATCTGCAGTCCCAGAAGATGCAACTGAGATTTTCCCTAAATATTTTGAGATTAAAGTTAGCTTTATTCTTAATCACGCTGAAGGAAATGAAGTGGTTACAAGAAGAACGAGAAACACAAAGAAAAGGGGTTTTGAAGTGTGGTTATTGCTAACATTTGTAGATAAGATGCAAAACCCTACATTCACACACAGAAGAATTATTTGCTTCTTGAATAGGAACAGGCATATAAAATACGATTTTGATGGAAAAAAGTCTCTTTGAAAATTAAGGATATCCTAGCCACCAAAGCTACATGAAGTTATAAGCTATCAGCACTGGAGTTACACTGTTCCTCTACTGTTCTTTTCCTGAAGCAAATGAGCTCCAGATGAAATGCAGCTGCTACTGGTGATGCAAAAAGCCATAGCTGTGAAGTTCCTATTCACCACTTCAACAGATTATGGTGCTGTAACAGAAAGTTGCCTCACTTCAGCATCAGTAAGAATTGTGAATAACTGAACTAACACTCACAAGAAAGAAAAGTTAGTAGCGTAACTTTTAGTATTACAGTACAAATGTAGTCTACATGTGTCTATGCATAGATAGATATAAAATATATATGTTTACAAAATAATTGCAGGAGTTGATAGCAGCTTTGGAGAAGAGCTTTCTGAAGAATAAAACCTGAGAGGAAAAGTAGATTAAGAAGAAAGAATGTTTACTCTTGGAGGAAAGAGGGTATGAGGGGAGAATAATCAAAATCCTGTGCAGGATTATGGTATGCAACATCCCCAGACCCTCTAGTTTGGCAGTGCTTATTTTCTTGTCTCTGTTGATTCTTTCTCTCACACACACATTATGTCTTACAATTCAGCAAACAACTAACATGTGCAGACAGATGATTCTCCTTCCAATATGTACTGAAAAGGGTTGGTTTGTTTTTTGTTTTGGGGGTTCTGTTTGGTTTTTTAAAAAAAATATTGTTTCCTCTCCAAACCCTCTTAAATAATACCATCTTGGAACGTATTTCACAAACTAATGTGTTGTAGATACAAACCAATGACAGGTTATTTTTGCTGCAACTAAGTGGTCTCCCACAAAGCATTCAAGATACTGAGACACACAACTGCAAATGCACTTGCCATCTTTGGCAGATTTGCCAATACAGGCAAATAAACCATCAATATCTAAACATCTGAGTAGGTTCTGGGAAGAATTCAGCAATCCTTTCATACTTTTAAGGTAAATTACTCCCCATGTCATAACTTGGTAAGCCAAATTAAGAAAAAACTGCCTAACCTTTTCTGAAAGAAACAACAATCTGGAGCACTCAGCTTGCACAGTAAGAATCTGTGCAATCATTAAGACTACATCAAAACTGGATAAGTAATCAGGCAAGAATCTGGACCAGTGCTTTCCTTTCAGGGTGCTGAGAGCCCAGCCAGCACCTCTGGTTCCTATACCACAGACCTGAACATGAGAGGCACTGGCCACAGTTCTCTACTTGAGTTTGAACTGCATTTTGCACTTCCAACAGCAATTCCACCCCTCTGGATAAAGCTATCCTCCCTTAGGACAGCACTTGCTCACCATTTCCAGAGCATTTATAAACAGACCATTCACCAGCTGAGGTACATACACCTTAATTTATTTCTTAACTCATCCCATATGTGTTTCAGTAGTTTTGCAAGAAGGAAGGATGTGAAACAATACAGCAAGAGTACTGCATCCTGTATTAAACCAGCAAAGCTTCACATATCAAATCACACTCCATTAAAGCACCAAAACCCACAATGGTTCAGATGTGCTTGCAGAGATATTACTTTTAAAGACCTTTTACAGTAAATTCAGCAATTACTATCTAGACTTGATTCTGATTTTACTTATTGCTTAAATGATGCAGTTGGTGATGCCTATTAGCAGGCTGAACTATTTTAACAGGGCTTTCCCCTTCCATGCACATAGCAATAATGTATGAAGAAAGTTACACTTGCTTCACCTACACCTACACTTCACAGCTTTTTTCCACCCCCTCTCACTAATTTATGCAAGATATTAAAATTAGGGGACAAAATGAAACAGCTATATGGTATTTCAAGACATGGCCAGACCTACTTTTCATACAGGCTGTTTTCCTTACAAAAATGAAAGTTAACATTGGTGGAAACACTGCCCAAGTTCTGCTGGGCTGTAGAGAGGACTCAACCACCACACTTGGCAATGCCTGGAGCAGCTACTCTTCTCCAAACACTGGAGAATAAACCCTGTTTGCCAGGTAGCTACACCGATATTTTCTCTACCCCTTGCTAACAGCTAGCCACTACTGAGAGCTTCTGGATAAAACTGCCTATGCAGACCAGCGTCCCTCAAAGTACAAAGAGGTTGTGATATTAGGTCTCACAAGACTCAGGCCAGCAGCACTACTGGAAATATCATGTACTGGGAGGACGGAATAAGCTCTGGTCTCAATTAACACAGCTGATTATCTGTGATTTATCCTGATCACAAAACCAAGGCCTTCACCTCGGGCAACACAGAGTTGCTCGGATGCACCTTTGCCCTTCCTGCCTACCTCACTTCTGGAAGTCACCATGATGGCAAGATCCAATACTCTGCATTTGGAAGGGCAAAAAAAAGTACCAATTAAAATGCCCATCTTCATAGGTGAAAGACAGAGCAAACGCCACCCTGGTTGCTCATAAATGCATATTCTCAGGAGGCCCTACCTAGGCAAGACAACTAAGCATCCTATTGCCACCATCCATAGCATGGCAGATGAACACAGATTGATGGGCTGTCACAGCTCTCTGCCACTGGCAGACTGTCAAGCCTGCCATCAGAACACTTGTCTAGATTCAAGTCTTGATGCTCAACGCAGAGCATCTGGACAGGACAAACAGCTGTAGAGCACATAGAAGGTCAGGCCAGGATGTTTAGTAAACTGTGAAATTCAATGCCCCTGTTAGCTCCTCAGAGTGCTTCCCTCTCCTGCTCGGGATCAGCCATCTCAATTCTCTGGACAGGACCCTCAGACTAGAAGCATATGGCCTTCATTCTAATTAATGCTAGTTATCTTTCCAAAATTTCCATGGAACATCTGATTCCTCTCACATTCATATCATAGCAGCAACAACTCTCAGGGATGCAAATTGCATGGCCAGTAGTGAGCTACAAGAATTTTTGACAAAGAAAAAAGATATTAACCACCAGCATGACAACCATTATAACTAGCGAATCGATCATTTAACAAGAACTATATCCAGATTTCTTTACAAAGAAAATGAATTAACTGAGAATTCCTTCTGCCACACTCCAGCATGACACTGCATAGACTTGCTAAATCTAATTTAAAGAACACTTCCTTGTGAAGTACCATGCCCACAGTAAACAGCTAAGCCATCTACTAGCATTCATGATTTACACAATTCTTACTAGCAATGCCACCCAACACCACTTCTTACATTGCATCACTAAATAAGATATTCCTTACCCCAAAGGTAAGTAGTCACCACCCTCTTTAACACATACTGCTTAACATTAACACGCATTTCCAGCACATTGGAGGAAATACTCGTTTCTTTCTGGTAGGGTAATTTTTGTTTATTGGATTCCCTACAGTCCATTGCATCAGAACATTGTAACAATTTCATCTACTTCAGCTCTACTAAGAAATGATTCTGCATATTTTTTAAACAGAGGCATTTAAGTCAAAGAAAATAGCTTTCAGATATTTTACAACACTTTCTTCCACAAAGGAATGCTTGACATTTATGAAAATATATACCTGCTTGTTTGAAAACAGGCCTTTCCCCCTTGCAACAGGGAGAAACAACCAAAAGAGCAGAACTAGTAAAACAATCATTTCTCCTCCACTCTGTAAAAGCCATCCAGATATGGGGACTGACTGCCACAGCTTGCAAAAGCTAAGTGAAACCACATTTCCAACACTCACAAGGAGCCTGAAGCTTCTGCCCTGGAGTGAAGCTGGTTTCTCCTCCTGCTGCTCAAACTGGGCCCACAGAAACCAGCAGCATCCCAGACTTTTCCAGTAACCATCAACATCTCGCCTTGTTTGGCAACATAATACCATAAGGTTACGATCAAAATCTACTCACCTTACAGGAAAACAGAGGGAATGCTGACTTGCTCCCTCAAGTAAAAGCATGTCAATAACGGGTGTTCCAGCACCATTTGCATCTGTAATATACAATCCTGCTACTTTCTACTCAACCATGACACTCCCTGCAACATAAGCAGGTTCTTTCCACAGCAAATAAAATACTTGCAGCCATCAGCAGATCTGTATCATTAACTGATATAAGTGCAAGAGAACATACATTTTTCTGTGTGTCTTGCAACAAAGTAAGCTTTCTTATAGTCTGCTCACTGCAGAGTAATGATTTAGAGACCCACCGTATGCAACTTGGCATCCAGTCTAACTCCTATTTCAGTTGACTGCAGCACAATTGGTTCCATTCACAGCAGTGAGGTCCAGAGATACTCAAAATCACTTATGTGCCCTCCCGTAGCCCGAGGCACTGCTCGGCAAGACCTGGCCCTCACACAAAGGGAGGCTGCAACTGCATTAGCATCAGACAGCAAGCACAGGCAGCCATGGCTGCCCGCGACAGTGGGACAATGCAGCTGCTTTCCAGGATTTTCACCCTTTTTCCTCTTACAGCAGCAGAGGCCAAACCCCTCAGTTGCATTACAAGAAGCTACAATACAGGGGGAAGGGTGCTGTATAACATCTCCAAAATCAGCTTTTCAGTGCTTCAAACTGGACATTTCTCACCCAGAGCAATATCAAAACTGAAGTCCCAGCTGAGCTGTAATGAAATTGGACATGACACTATCGTTTACTGTTCTGTAACAGAAGAGGACTGCTAATGGTTTTGGGGGAGGGCAGGAGAAACGCTGGCTTCTGGTGGCTGATAAGCACATTTTAAAGCTTGCTGCACAGTCCTGAGCAGCCTGCAGCTACCTGACACAGTACTTGCCTGACAAACACCCAGGAGGCACAGGGTGGGCACAGACCACTTCCAGGGTGGCTGCTGCCATTTGTGCTTGGGCAGAACAGCACAGGGGATGATGGGCCTTTGTCCCATCAACCTTCTGGTGTGTAACCACCTCAGGAAGCAGCCACCAAGGTACCAACAGGCTCCCCAGAAACCCAGGCATAGTAACAGCTAAAGTCTAGACAGACAGACATCCCTGACTTCCCAGTGGGCACACCTACAAAATTTGCTCCAAAATTCATTTGCATCTCTGCTGTAGTCATTCCCTCTGCTTTACCAGAGATGGAAGTATTTCTCAGAATACTCCACACCACCACTCTCAAAGTGCCTATAACAAGATATTTCACTTTCAGAAGGTGTACTTAATTTCTTTTTCAGCATATTGCCTTTCCTTGATCTCTAGTCCCTTCTAACATTTCTTACTGTAAGCATAATTTTTTCCTCCTTCTCTTAACCACGTAAGAAGATGGAGGCCTTCTGCATCAAGCAAGCCTCATCTGGAGAAATGTGACACTCTGCAATGCTTTGGGAAAGGAACATCCCGAAATATAGACAAATGCAGGGAGATAGCTCACCAATCATAAACCAGTGCTTAAAAAACAGAGAACAGATTTTATTTTTTTTAAGAAAATTTGGATAGTTTGCAGTTGATCTGAGATTACAAGTCCAGCCTACATACTTCCTCAGATGTTTACAAACCATTGTGATCTGCCAGCACTCCTGCATTCTGAAGCAAAAAAGCCAGCACAACTTGGGGGGGAAAAAAAAAAAAAAAAACCACAAAAAAACACACAAAAAAACCCAAAACACAAACATAAGAATTCAGCTATTACAAAAACATCCAGCCTGTATTTAAACAGTTCTTTACCATCAGAAATCATTTGACTGACAAGTCAAAACAGACTGTGCCTTGCTAGTTCCGTACGCTGTTTTCTACAAATAGTTTCTTCAAATTCAGTCATCTGGTAAAGTAATTCACTTGTACTAGGAGTTAAGAGAAACGTGTTTTGGGAAGAGATGCTTTAATACAGTTTGGAGTTCACATATAATGAGCAGCATAAGAATAACCACCCAGTGATAAACTGGTAGGCAAAGACAGAGTAGATAATCACTCTTTGGGACAAATATAAAAACACTCTGCTCCAACTCATACCTCATAAAACTCACATTGCATCAGCAAAAGGTTTAAGCAGTAGGGAATGAGCTTAAGGGTTTTTTTTTTATTTTTTTATTTTTTTTTTAACTTTTTTTCCCCCCTCTAAAACAATATTTTAGCCACAAGAGATTTTACAGGGTAAAGTTGTATCTTGCAAGGATAAATGAATCTGAAATTGCTTTCAAGAAATAAATATTTATCTGAATTCAGGAAATGCAATATATCAAAACAGGAGGGAAGCAGCATATTTCCTGTCATTTTCCCCAATGTGTTTACTGACGGTTTATCCTCTTCCATTTTATTCTTCAATTTAGACAGTATTCACTGTTATTGTTAATTTATATTCTTTTATTTTCTTAATGCCACACAGATAAAGTGAAGGTCAGAACAAATGCATGACTTTTACAACCAAGAAATATAGGTGAAGTACCCACATGGAAACACTTTATCAAAAAAATGAGAACTGGTCCACGTACACATACGGAACAAATTCTGATCACCAGTATACAAAAATAAAAACGTTACTGCACATGAAGGACTGTGTCAAGATTAACAGGAACATCTTTGCAACCAGTGTTTCACCCCTTTTCCACAGTTCACCTTATCCTCACTCGGGTGTACTGTGAGTAAACAACCACTACAGCTAAGGGCAGAACATAAAGAATTAAAGGGGACCAGCAGAGCTGGAACAGAGTAAATCAGTATCTCTAGCACAGAAATTGTGCTCCTCAGTAATGAATTACTGAGGTGTTAAGGGTCCTCCAGATTCTTGCTTTAAGGGTTTTAAAAATGTAGAAAATTAAGACAGTAAAAATGCCTGGCTCTTAGAAGCCATAAATGAGTAAGAGCTGGTAACCTTGCTTTTCACTGGTAATGTCATTTAAACAGGAAGGTTCTGCACAGCTCTTATTACTCAATCTGTCCTATTTGCCAGGCTGCAGTTTCCATCCTGGAGCAGTTACAAGCCAGAAGAAAGCACACATCTGACTACAGCTCTCAAGGAAGAGCATTTTAAACTCAGATTGTCACCAAAATTGTTGGGTAAATAGTGTTGTCCGTATATGGCTGCTAGTACAACATGTGAAGCAAAAGCTATTTTGACAGTACACTGCTTTTAAAATTTCTATTACCCCTTCTTTTACTTGATGCAATCTTCTAAAACAAAAATAAAATTAGTTGTGATAGCCATATAATAGTCTAGATGGATGAATGTGTACCAAGATACTCCCACACTTCTGTGGTGTTATCACTTCTAGACGTTTGCTTCCACATTTTCTTTCCTCTCACTTCATATAAAGTGAAACATGTCACCATGTCACGGCAAAACCCCAAAGCCAGAAGAAAATGAGCCGTTAAACCTGAGGCAGGAAGAAGAGCAAATAGACTTGAGGTACCTTCTGCTCACTGCAAAGCTGCAAGCAAAACATTGAAATGGGATTGTACGTTTTAGATGCAAAAGTCCTGTTCCATTTCTGTGTGTGGAACCAACCCAGGACTTCAGTGGAGGCTCTTTAAAGAAAACTGGCTCTGGAGTGACTTTTTAATGACCTATGGCTTGGCACTCCCTCACACCGCTTCGCACCAAAAGTTATTCTCCCATACCTTGGACAAATGAAGATCTGGTTCAAAAGGTCCTCACAGACACTGGATTAAGGACCAGCCACTACCTTCAACACCTCCCAGTAACTTTAAAAGCTGAGCATACAATGAAGTGAAAGAGCTCTCTCCCAGGGATTAAGAGAGCATGGAAATCACGTGAACACTGCCAGCAGTCAGTTGCTCTACACGTTGGGCTACAGCTGCACATTAGGCAGGGCAGTACAATATACAGCAGAATTGTCTTCTGCTGTATGTCACGACCAGGGATGAAATGGAGCCATGTGACAGAAAGAAGAGAGAAAATCCAGGTAACAGGATCAAAGAGTTCATCCAAAACATTTCTTATGATGGACGCACGGGTAAGATAGAAATCAAGGGATCACAGATAGCAATTAGTACAATTACTCAGTGGAAGATAAATTGAAGATGATCAGGACATTAGAAACAGTAGAACCAGAGAGGCTGTCTACAACTTCCGTTGTATCCATTTCGAACATCTCAAGGCAAGAATATTATTGATTACAAAATAGGAAACACAGGCTTTTAATTAAGAAGAAAAAAAGCTTAAAAAAAGATCTAAGCAACTAAGCTTGTAGGTCTGTACCCAGTGCAGACAGAGCTTTGGAAGGGAAGATTACACTAAAAGATACACAAGTCATTGAAGAACTGGCAAAGTTCACTTCACAAGACCCACAAGCATCATGCAAACACAATCACTTTTCAAAATATTTCTCCTAAGGCAGCAATAAACAAAGCAGATGTGATAGTGCCATCCTATCAGAACTACAGTGATATCTGTTATGACATCATAGGGGAAACTAGTTCAGAAAAGAACACAACTAGAAAAAAATGGTATGAGTAAGAAAGGGAGTAGAACTGGAAAGGAAAAGGGCTGGAGAAGGGGTACAGCCAAGCTCCCCGTGGCAACATTGGAAAATGCACATTAAGAGTCTTAGGGAGTGTAAAGCAGAAAAGTGGGTTGCAGTCCACTCAAGAAAGCACGTCATACAGAAGATCACTCCTCTGTAGCTTTAAAGATGTGCCTGCTTTGAGGTGTTCTGGGTTTCAGAAAAGCTTATTACTCAGGTGCACACACAACTCAAGCTGGCTCTATGTACTCAGACAAAGCTAACAGGATCCCAAAGGGCTTGGAAAGCACCAGGAAGAAAGACCCAGCACAGCAAGTGCTTCCTTTGTAAGGCTGACTCAGATACCATCAGGCTGATTAGGTCCAGCACCAACCATGATGGACTCAGACTGGTTTTCTGAAGCCTCAGCAGCCTATTTCTACATCATATTCCACTTAATCCCACATAATAGGAGGGCTTCCTGCCCACACTACAGACACCAACAGCCAGCGGACTCCTGCCCTCATTCAATACTACAGCCAACATGACAAAACTGCTCTGAACAAGGCACATTCTGGAGGCTCTCACCCACACACAGCTCACAGAAGCCCAACAGAGATGGATCTGTACCCATATCAGCAAATCCCACCACTTTCTACTGACTGGCTATGATGAGATACATGCACTGGTCCTGCGTGCAGCTGGACTGGACGCAGAGGTCACAGCACTATCTCACGTTCTGGTCTACACAAAAACACACTAAACACACTACCCTGAACTAGGCAAGGGTGCAGTGTTAGCAGGCTCTGCATCTCTTTTGTCCAAGGAGAGGGAAAAAAAAAAAAAAAAAAGATTGGGTTGGCTCAGGACAGGAGAGTTGCTCATTTTTTTCCATAAGGTCTGTATACTTTGTAAACTGTTTGGGGAATAAGGAAGAGAGGGTATCAACTCCACCTAGCATTTCCCTAAACAGCACTATCTTCTGACAACTCTCCCTCAGCCCTTTCTCCACTACAGTGTTAAGAAAAATATTTGTTTAAATCCTTGGGAATGGCAAAACCACATACAGCCAACACTGCTCAGAAACACTGACTGAATTTTTCAAGTTCTCCAGTGCAGAAAATCCTCAAGTACCCAAATGAAACCTAAGCTTGCACCTTTTAAGATGATGCTACGAATGAAGCTGATCTCACAAGAGGTGAGTGGTTTGCTCCATCTGGGAAGCCACAGGCAAAAAACAATGTAAATATTCTGTCTACAGAATGCATTGCGGAAGCCGGGGACACTAAGGAGGGCAGAAAACTACTTAATCAAAAATGACAATGCTGGCACAATAACAAAATATGGATATATAGGCCCCAAATAGGCATAGATAAATGAGTGGCACAGTAATCTGGGCAACCAACCTCACACTGAGAAGAAGGAATATTAACGATTACATGCTTTGTTTTGTGAAGGAGTTTTCAGTGGAGCAGCTGCAGTAGCAGGCAGCCAGATTCAATGACCCAAAAGGCTCCTGGAAGCATTATATTCCTATGAGAATTTTAAAAACAAATCCACTTATTTGAGCATTTAGATGAAGCAACTTTCTAAATGACCACTCAAGAGAGACAAACAGAGCTTACTAAGGAGTACAATACAGGTGAACACAGACCATCCATCAGCAATGCATTTATGGGAGTCTAGGACAGGAGGCTGTCTAATAAAAAGTAGCATCTTGCAAAGACCCTACCAAGGTTTTGGTTTGTATTTTGAAGGCTGTCTATGATCAGTGTTTCCTATTTACTTTTTCATGGTCTTGTTGCAAAACTAGAAGGTGGTTTTCTTTTAAAAAGGCCAAAAAAAAATTCAGTTTCTGGTACTTACAGGAAAACAAATCAAGAAAATAAAACTTGCATTATTTTAAAGATCATAGTAACCCTCAGGTAATATAACATTTAAAAATTGATACAACATAACACTGAAAACAGAAATGTCACAGAACATGGGGAGAAAGATTTTGGCCCACTACCTCAAAGCATACTTCAAGAGAAGATCTGTTGTTCCTACTAGTTTTTTTTCATCCTTCTCTCTAATTCTACCCATTTCAAAAGGGAGCCAGGGTGCACAGCTACCTCAGAATAGATGAAAATCAAATGAAAAATGTTTTGCCATTAGACATGCCTTCCTAAGTTAAAAGTCAACATTCAGCCCTGCAGTTAAGAAGTGCTATTTTTGTTTCTAACAACTTTAAAACACAATTTTCCAGATTTTGAGTTCCTTATTATAAAGGATTTCAGAGTCCAAAATTCATTAGCTGTGCTTAACCAGCTCCCAACTGATGTCATTACACAACATAACCAACTCCTTTGAGCTTTGACACATCTCTTAAGTACAGAAAATATAAAAGGGATTGGTTTGGATTTTTTATCTTTCTATATACAACAGAACAGAACAATGCACCAGCTACTGGTTATAATAGGATTGAAAAGCAGGGGAAAATAAAATCTCAAAACATACGAGCAGATCTTCACACCAGCAAAGCTTGCTTTCAATTGCTAACAAAAATCTGAGTACGTAGTCTGCCTGAAATTATACAAGGGACCAACAGACTGGGATGCTTTATTTAATCCAAAATCCCCACATTGCAGTCCATGTTTTTGTCACAGTTCATTACCAGCACGAGGACTTCCAATACTGTACATCATTGCAACAGCATTAAAGAAACACTCATCCCACACAGCTGTTTTAAACTTCTTTCCAACAGTTTACTACAACCAGTACATACCTGACACGGCAGCAAATGGGTTTTTTTTAGGGTTCCCCTCCACAACCCCAATCCAGCATTATTATAACCCTTACTTTTACCCCACTGTCGGCAGACCTACATGCAGGGACTGCCCTCCTGGAGTTAAAGTAGAGTACCCTCTCCTGCTACATATAAATCAGTTCGGTCTCTCCAGCTTGTAAAGTGGGGCTAAAAGTGGGGGCTACAAAAGCTCTTCTGTCCACAGCTCTGCCCCTTCAAACTATTTCCTCTGTGGAACAGTTTCAGAGGACAGCAAGCACAGATGTTCAAACAATGAAATACAAATGCTTTATAAAAACCTGCTGCACACAATGTAGCCTTGGTTCTAAAAGCAACATGATAACACAGATAAGTTCAAATGTCTAACTAAATGGTTCCATTCTAACCACAGGAGAACAAGTCACCACCAGCAACTCTGGGCCCCGTGATTTGTGAAATGTATAGTTTTTATTTCTCAAGTAGCTGCACTTGGATGCGTATTTTTGAAGCACATCTTGTTTGAATCTACTTGTAATCCATTTGACAGACAAGATATTTTTATGATTAGATTAAGAACTAGATTTAAACGTACATGCAGTTATTGAACAACATGCAGCAGGACAAAACTGCAAACAGTTGCCCAGAAAAGGCTGCCGACATCATCTGAAAACAAATCTTTACACAAACAGCAACATAGATCAACCCTTCTTACCCTGATATCGGTCATGCTCAGGGCAGCCACACTCCTTCCGTGGCTACTCCAGATTTCATAGATCCGAACTGGCCTTTATATGCATTAAACTCACCACCAGCCCAGGAATGACATCGTTTTGCATTAAAACCAGTAAACGCTCATGTACATTGAGCACGTACACATCTATCAGTTCTGATTTGAGCAGAGCATGCAGAACAAAAACTAAGTATTTCTCCATGGCTTTTAGGAGGCTCTGGAGACTATTTAAGCATGCATGAGTGGATATATACATAAAAATATGTAAAACGAGATGTGCTCTTGGAGCTCCTACACCAGCTCAACCTCTGAGGCACTGCAAACAAGACATTGCGCAAGTCTCATCCCTGCCCCATTTCCAAGGTCCCTGAACACCCCAGTCAGCTCCATAGGTGATGCTGGTGCCCTCCAACTACACCACCATCCACACCACCTCTCCCCTGCGGAGAAGAGCCACTTTCAGCACCCCACCAAGCACACACTCCTCACTCATACCCAGGTGGCTGCTCCCCAGAGGCTCCAGAGCAGAGTACATGGTGTAATTCCAGGCTGCAAGTTCCTGCCCAAGTCCCTGAGCCCCATAGCCTCATCCAAAAATGCCACAACCAAGTGCAAGAAATTGCTTCAGCAGGCAACTAAAAGTAGAAGACTGCGTGGTTTGCTTCAGTAGCCTCACTGCTTTTCAGTATTTGATGGTGCATCATCTTCTCAGGGCAGAATGGGAAAGAAAAACCAAGAAATGTCTGGGGTACTTTTTTCCTCACCACTCAAAAAGTATAAAACACTTGTAGCCAGCCTTGAGAACATGGCCAACACGTTACAGCCATCACTTCTCACCAGCTTCCTTCTACAAACTCTCTCACCTCAGTCTACTGCTTTAAGCATGTTAATTCGAAGAAAACTGAGCAATGGGGGAAAGGAAACAATGTTTTTACAGATGCGAATGTCATGTAAATGTCAAACCTCACCTTAAAATTTGATTAGGAGACAGAATGAAAGGGAAATAGTATTGCTGTAAGTAAGCCAGCACACTAACAATAATCTCAGCCTGTCTGCTTGCAACATAACCTGAGCAATGGATTTCGTTGTTCTTAATTTTCCATGTAATATTAAGCTGTAATTGATTTTGCTAAAAGATCATATCTAGCAGTGCAAGAACTGAAAAAAGAAAGTCTTAATACTACATTCTGTGTGTGCTGTGCCTACATCAACACTCAAGGCAATTCAAGAAAACTGACATTACTTCAGTATTCCAAATGCTAACTTGCCAACTTAGAAAATGCCAGCTGGGAAAGACCAGGACCCATTCATGTGTACGTACCTGTGTCAGGGGAAGGCGAAGGTGGCTTCCCATTAAAGGCCAGAAAGTAGAATTCCAGTAGGCATGAAATGGATACAGATAAATTTTGGAGACCGATTAATTACGATTTTGTCTTGGAAAGGAAATATGTTTCCAAGACAGCACAACTGCACCTGCCACATTTGCCGATGAAATTTGGGCACTAACTGCTCTTGCCTCAAGAACTGTCTTCCTACTGAGGGACCTCAGTTCTGTTCTTTTCTGGTGTGCTGGATGTCTCCTAGACTAGCTCAAGTATTTCAACAGGCCCAGTACCATGGAGATGTTACTGACACAGGGGCAGCCATATATCTATGCACAGCAGCAGATGTAAATTGTGAAATGATCTGGATCAGGTTTTAACTACAAGCTAAATACTTGCTTCACTTCAAAATAGAAAAATTCCACAGTAGCATTCATATTATCAAACAAAAAACTAGAAGGAAAAGATTTTCCAGCCACATGACACTTCTTCCATCAGCTTTATGTGCCCCCACGAAATCACCACCACCATACAGCATTACAAGGACTAACTCTGGCACAGGCAATGTGAGCCTCAGCTCCATTTGGAACGAATCTCAAAACAGCCCAGCAATTGCCCTAAACCAATTACTGTCTACCCAAAGCGCAAATTCTTAGTGCCAGCTTGTCTCAGGTGTGGGGCCCACAGAGGACCAACTTAATTTGGCACTAGCCTTGACACTTTAGTTATCCTGTTGTGCCATCAAAATAATTTGCTAATTTCTTCCACAGAAGTTATTCAAAGGCATCCTCTGAAAAAACTTGGAATTTCATGCCCTCGATGACATCCTCTGTAGTTGACAGTCCAAGTCATAAACTTGTCACTATTTTGATAATTGGTGGGAGGGCAAGAGGACATAACATCCATATCTCTGACGGATGGCTCCCTTTAGTTTGAGGCTCCTTTAATAGTTAGAAGATTTTTTTCTGTAATCTGCCTTCAAAGATATTAGAATAGGAACATCATCAAAGACTCAAAGGGAGATCACTGTACCCCCAAAAGAGTTATTAAGGGATTTCAATAATCCTGTCCTTTACCTTCAGCAAGACAAACCTAGGGACTACCTTCCACTGTTTCGTTGCTCTTTGAAGTTACAATCAGAAAGTAATAAAGCAAAAAAGGGAATGATTTGCAGTGGCAACAGATGAAGCTTCCTTCAATCCATTATCAATTTCATGAAGAGTCAAATTTATCTATTCAGCAGTTTCAGTCCCACCAGTGTACTTCAGACCACCTTCCTAGAGGTTGTACTCTCTAGTTCTACTCCCAAGTGTAACAGCAATTGCATTTTCAATAGGGGTTAACAGTATCTTATTAACTGGAGTTTTTAAAAAATACAAAGGGATTTTTACAAGCTCAAGTTCTGCCCCATGGTTCACCAGTCATAAATCCCCTTTTATTAAAGAGTCTACAGGTTTGGCTTTATTTTTTTATTTTTGTTTGGTTTCTAAAAAACCCACCAAACCAACAGCAACAACAAAAACCCACAAAACACAAACACACACCACCCTGAAACAGCCACCATCTGACATTCACCAGGTGCACTTATCCAGATTTTATTCAGATTTAAGTACCTCTGTAAACAACCTTGTTTAACATAAAAAGTTAGTTGGTTTTTTTGTTTTTTTTTTTTTTTTTTTAATTAGCTAGGAGTGTTATTCTCATGAAATGCACTGCTCTCTAATCTTGGTAAGGAAAGCGAAAAAAAAAAAACTAAATCAAAAAAGAGAAGGGAAGGCTGCTGAATAAGATTATCTACTGCCCTGTGATTGATTTGGGCACCTACAGAGGAAAAAAATTCTGCAACTGGACTAAAATAAGTCTTGCAAAGTTCCTTGACTATCAGTGCTGCAGCAATTCTGTTATTATGAACAAATTTATGCAAGTGGACGTATAAGTAACAGAGCTCAGATTGCTCGTAAGAAGTTTAAAGATCCTGTTTGGAAATGTTAGATAACTTACAGCTCTCAGGAGCTAAATGGATACAGAAACCAGGTTATGCTTCTTTCAGTTACACTGAGACCAAACCCCAGAACTCATCTGTGGTTTGCCACGACCCCCTCACAGCACCTCCTGTTCAATATAGGGCTTCCCTTTGAGCCCCTCCCTCCATGAGAAACCACATGCTCGAAGGACTGTTCCAAAGCAAGAAAGGAAGAAACTTGTTGTCTTAACAGATTGCACAGTGACATTCAACAATTGCAAGAGCACATGAATATTTAAGCACTACATAAACCAATTCTTCACATTGCAGAAAGGCTAAAGCCAGACTTTTGTGTTTCTACAACACCACAAACAGAATGATTTCTTTATTTAATACTTTAAAACCATACTGGTGTTTGTTTAGTGCATTTGACTTCTGCTCACTCATCTACCACTGTTCTTTGACAGACTAAAAAACAACAAAATTCAAAGGCAACACTGTATTTCTGCTTCAAGTTGTTAATTTTTTCCTTGTCATACACATGGCACTTCAAGCTGTCAATATGTAATTCCATTAGTGTGCAGGCTTCATTTCTAGCTTGTGTTTACACTCATTTTAGATGCAACAATTAAAATATACCATATCCTAATTACTTTCATTGTGCTGTCTCAAATATTTTATTGCCTCAAACTTGCAATGTCTGTTTGCAGACAACAGCAGGGAACAAAGACACAAGTTATTTCATGTTGTTGGATTCACCAGCAGACACCAAAAATTTCCGTTTAAGTTATTGCAAGCTTTGACACTACCAAAGAGTAAAAACTGAAAGAAAAAAACCATGAAGAACAGCTTCATAATCTACAAATCCCATTTGCTAGATGAAGCACAGGCCTGTTCAGTGGAGATTCTTGGGAATAAATATCTGCCACAGTACTCAAGGATTTAAAACACCATCATCATTAACAAAAACTAGAAGAAAAAGAGAGAGAACAGAACTCCTGCTGGCCAGCACTTGCATGGTCTTTCCAGGCTTCAGCTGGAAAGTTCCCCAACCCATCCCCATATTCTCATCACTCACCTCTTCCAAAGACTTCTTTCCTAGCCAGCCTTACTGCTACCACATATCAACAAACACCATCAGGTTAGCTTCAGCAGCTACCCTGGAAGATCCAAGCTAGTGGTAACACAGAGGAACAGTTTCTGTAGCTGTCCCTGACCGACCCGGAGTGTCAATGAGTTTTATTGTATTTAGTACCAGAATGACCACACTCTAGCATTACAGTCAGGTATATGCTGTTTATAGAAAATGCACAAAATACAGTTACAAGGAAGTTCGATTAAAACCAATACCAGATCAACAGAACAGTCAAGTTTGTTTTTTTCTTTTAAAAGTACTTCTCTCACACTTTTGACAGTGCATCATTAATTTCTGTTTACAAGAGATTTATCTTACCCAGAGTCATGACAAACATCCTTCACAAAACATTCTGCCAATTACTCTAAAACACATCACTTTGAATTTTTAACAGCTCTTATAGAAAGCAACAAACAGCAACCTGCTCTCATGTTTCACTAAGGAAATACCCTTGCAAACAAGAAGTTAATACTGAGCTCTACAAGAAGAGAGCACAATGCTGCCTGTTATCCTCCCCATGCTACTGCTCACCATCCAGCAGAATCTGGAGCTGGTGCTCTGTGTAATATCCTTATATTTAAACAGAACTGCTGTCTTTGAAATAGGGTGGCTCCCCCAGTCCTGTGATGTAGGATGGATATCAGAAAAACTCATACAATCACCCAGTGGCATGCAAGTACTGCAAGATGGCACAGAGCTAATAATCCCTATGTGCCCTGTCCCTGAGCTGCTGCAGGTGAGGCTGAGAACTGGCCTGCAGCTCAATAGTAGTCATGGAGTATTCCATGGGATAGTTCCCAAGACACCCAGATCTTATACAGGAGGATCTCCCTCTTACCAAGGTGAAGGAAGACAGCAACAAGAGACAGAAGTGCTGTTTCTCAAAATACAGCCGGGGGAAAACTGTAGGCCAGCAGAAAATGCTGTAATCAACTATCCAAATTACACTGACATGCTGGGATTAATATTCACACTTTTTTCAAAAGCACCACACAGAACTTAAAGACAGAGAGATAAAAGTCTGCAGTTCTATATCTTATCCAAAAGAAGAAATCAATAAAACTCTCCAATGGTTGTGCACTGAACCGTAATTTGATCAGAAACCAAGGAGTATCTTTGTTCTGTTTAAAATACATGACAAGGAACCACACGAATGAAGTAAAAAGTCAACCACTAACGTGGCTTTGCAGGAAGGCTGAGTGACCACGTTAAGAAGTCTGAGAAATGGACATACAACCCTCAAGCAGAGCTACTCACACATTCAGTCTGCTTACCCGGGTCTGAATGCACTGTCTACAGAAAATATTTGGTTTCATTTGGTTTGGGTGTTTTGTTTTGGGATGGTTTGTTTGTTTCTGGCCTTTTTTTTTTTTCCCTCTCCTCTCTTTTCAGTAGAAATGTATGCTAACATGTATTTCTGGAAAAACAGAGCTATATCCACAAATTCTTACCCAAGTCTGACTGCCTAAGAACCAAAATAATAAATAAAAATCACTGATAAAAGTAGTGGGCTGTATGTTTCTCTCCCACTAATTGAATCACTTCAGAAGAGTAGCATTTCAGTGCTTAAAAATAATCTTCACATGAGAAAAGACTCACAACTGTTTTACAAAGATGGCTCCTGAAGCTGTTTTATCAAGAATATTTTCCTCCTTACAACCTTCCAAAATCTTTCCATCAGCTTTCATCATTCTTCTGATATCTCAGATGGTTTCTTCAGGTTAGAAAATAAAACTGAAATGAAACATAGGAACTAAATAAAAAATAAGCTAGTAGTTCACCAGTGACAGAAAATATTACAGTCTTTGTGGCACTTCACTTTGAACTTTCCTGTTTGTCTAGTTTCTCTGCCCTTCAGACTACATTGTTTCAGGGAATTATTTGAACTGAGACTGTCTTTCTGTGTTGCAGGGCATTCTCTTGACACTAGACAAAACAGGCTGGAGAGACACAACAGTCCACGGCCCCTCCTCAGGCAAACATCCACTACAGCAAGGTTTGCTTCCTTAAGTTCCCCGCAGAATTAGGGAAAGGCCCAGGATCCCTCTGTTCACCTTTAAGCTAAGATTCCAGTCGCAGCCCTACTAACATAAGCCCCCAGTAACAACAGTATTTCAGAGTAGTTGTTCCCAGTATGAGCCACCACAGCTGAGCTAAGAGTTCCGTACACAACAGAGCCTGACTGGCACCTTGCTCCTCTCTGCTCTGTGGTGTCATCGCAGCATCCCAGATGAGCTACACCACTAGTCTGCTTGGTCATCAGCTGTCCTCCAATGAGTAACCCAGCAGAGACAAAGTTTCTCCAAAAAACACCAAACCAAACCCAACTGCAGCCTTCACCTGTACTTCAAACACAGGCTGGAGAACAGAGGGGACTGGCTCCCTTGCTCATCCCTCACATTATTAGCTTTTGCTGCATTCTGGCACCTCCAACAAAGCTCATGGACATCAGCCAAAGATTCAGGGCAACCACACTGACCAGGTCAAGGTTCTGACAGCAGAGGAACCTATGGGCATCCAAGGCCAATGCTGCTGGTCTGCAGCTCTACATTAGCCTTCAAAAAATGCTCTAAAGGTTTTTCCCCTCTCAGGTGAATCCAGGAAGAACACCTTTCTCTCTCTTACACACAAAGCTGTAAGTTTTGTGCACATATAGGTGTCATACAGAGAACAGAGATTTCATCTATTTAAAACAGACGCTATTTTAAATTACTTTAGCTCTTACTCAGAGGTACATTTAGTTGCTGGCGATAAACTTGTTCTAACTTCTACAGTGTTACAGCCTGGAAAAGTTCAGTCAGGTATCCAGTCAATGAACAGCATGTAATCCTAACAGCTAGAAAACACATAAAACCACTGCCAACAGAATTAGACCAAAAGCCTGAACTGATAAAAAAAAAAATCCCATTACTGCCAAGTTAGTACTCACTGTAAAGCCTCTTATAATAAACCACCTAAGCATCCAAAGTTGCAAGAGCATCTTCTCTCCCAGAAGCTTGCTCTCTTGTAGTCTTACAAAGCTTTTTAGATGCTCAGTGTGTGCTTCCCTGAAAGATTTCACATCACCAAATACATAAGTGCTTCAGTAGCAGCAAAATGAACAATAAATATCTGCAAGGTACTTTTTTCCCCTTCATCAATCAGTTATTAGTTATTCTTTATTAAAACAGGAAGCTCTGACTACAGGATTTTGAGCAATAATCCTTTCCACTTTAGGTACTGTTTTCTGTGGTTCACATACTGAATTCATAAACTATTAATAAGGCAGAATTAGCAAACCTGATTTTAAGTCTCAAGCAGTCTTTTAGCTAGAACCAGAACTCAGGCTTGAACTCAGAGCTACCCACCTGCATGCTTTGAGTACTGAGAAGTTCATATTAATTGATTGATAGTTCAGATTTCAGCTATGCACCTGAAATTCAGGGGAAATCTATCTGGTTCACACAAAAGCAATACCTCAATTTGCCAGAGGTCTGTTAAGTTTCCTTGAAGTTGCAATGAAAATAATAATTAAAAAAAAAGCCTTCATGAAGTAAAAAGTTGCTTTGCCAAACTAATGGATTTTATATCAGACACTGCTATAGCTGAACTAAAACCATAATTTACTTTCCTCTTTCCAGATTTTGATGCTTCGCTGGATAGAGGCTCTGATAAAAACATAGAACTACAACAAAAAAAAAAAAAAAAGAAAAAAGAAAACTAGCATTCATTATTTTCCTATTTAAAAGCATTGTAACTAAGGCCAAATTTTTCCCAAAAGTGTACTAAATACATGAAAAGTATAAAGCTACTGGGTTTGGTTCCTTCACTTGTTTGCTAACAACAAGCAGAACTTTAACACAACTTATGTTCCATTTTTGAGGCTGTACACAAAAATTAGAGTTCAGTGGCAAATATCCATGAATAGAGGACTGGAAAGAGAAAAGGGGCAACACTCAAGGGAGCCCTGAAGGATCCTACTTCTCAAGAACTCATCCCACTAAGTACAAATGTAGCTCTTGAAGTGTACAGGTCCCAGTAGCAATGCGTAAGGAACTTAGGGAATATTTATTTTTAAAATTGAAAAGAACTCAAGCCAAGTTCCAACTGCTGCCTGGTATCCATGCTCTTAAATCAACCCTGATGAAGTTCTACACCCCCTAATGCAGCCCTGTAGGTGCTTCTTAGGTACAAAACTTAACTCCACAGTATGGTTCCCATGCACCCGTCCAGCACTGCAGTGGAGCTGTCTCTTCAAGCAGACATTGACATGCTGACAACCCCAAGCTCTCTTACAGAGGAACAAATGCATATACACCACAGACACACAATGCAGCAACTCAACAGACTTTGTGCTTCAGGCTTCCAGGAGGGTATAGAAAAATCAGTGCCTGAAGAGCAGATTTAAGAAACCCAGTCACACAACCAGTACGACGCTTGGTGGTCGGTGGACCAAAACCCAACAGCTATGGTCTCAAACAGCTGACTGAAACTCTCCATCTGCAAAATGCACATTGGATTAGCACTCACCTTTAAGGGTGTTTATTAGGTGGTTGCTCCAGTAACTATTCCCATTGTAACAAAGGAATTAGATGCTCTTGCACTTTACCAAATACACATGCAATCATCATTTGAAAGCCACAGAAAAAGTACTTATTGTACGAGGATATGAAAAGCTACAGTACTAAATGTTGAGTAACAATTTAAGCAAGCCTGATCTCACTGAGTATTCCTTTCCCCATCTGTGGTCTTTCTCTTGAAAACTGTGTCTCAACTACAGTCACTGCTCCTTCCAGAGGGTGGCATACGGGGCCTTGCCAGATCAACAGCAGCTGAAGCAAGAGGATAAGAGGCAGGAGGGACCGATTCAGAAGTAACCTGCCTGGAGTTTTGTGAAGCTTAGTGACACACCTCAAAGTTTAAAGCAGGAACGGATTTCCACACAGTTACGGTACATGCTGGGTTACACAGGTGAGATAACTGTCACTCCTGCTGCAGAACCAACACATTCCCATTGCCTCTTTAGGAGGCTGAGAAGCACCTCATTTACATGACATGATTGACTAGCCATGCAGATGAAGCTTTGCTGGGAAGCAGGAGGAGACAGCATCTCAGAGAGAACTGAACTTGGAAGAGATACAGAGCAGAAACAGTTTGCATTCATTCCCAGCTTGCTACGTGGGATCTTGAGAACATTTCCTTTACCACTTCAACTATACAGTCTGATTTTATTTTTAAATTTTTTTTCCCAGTTTCCAACCACCAGAAAGCAAAACGGTTTTCAAAGTGAAAAGCATGCTCACTTAACCCACAGCCTCCCAAAAGAGTGGTCCAAGAATTTTGCACATCACAAAGCTCCTTTCATCAGGGGGGTGGGTGGGAACAAACAAGGGAACATTTCCACCTTAACTTTTAACGATGGCAGGTGGGAGCAACTTGCCTTGAAAACACAGGGGGGTTCCCCCTTAGCTTTGGTAGTGTCTAGATGAGTCGATACAAATAAACTAGCATCTAACAACCCCTTCAACCACCACAAATCTCACACTAAATCGACAGCCACACAATTACCATTAATGGCCTCTGCTAAAACATGTAATGGGTGTGGAGAGCCGGCACCTGCCTCTCCTGTCACCTGCCCCCAGATAACCACCCACATCTACCCTGTTCTTCCAAAGGTAACCCTGCATTCCTCAGACTCCAGACCACAAGGCTGTCTTCACCCTGCATCTCTCAAGTCAGCGCATCATTTCAAACACAGAGCTCCAATCAGCCACGGGGAAAGATAAGATCACCGGGGCGTGCAAAAGGCAGGCATCAGAGTCACATCACCTACCAGGAGTCGGGGGACCAGGGTCACCCTGCCGATTCCGCTCTCAGTCCATCGCTGCAGTCCCACTCCTAAAGCATTCACGGCGCTTTCCGAGCCCGAGGAGGTATTTTCCCGCAGCTTCACAGTTGCAAGGCAAGGAGCTTCCCCTCTCCCCTCCGCAGGGCTCCCCGATGCCTGAAGGTCTGATGCACTCGGGAAAAGGCAGCAGATCAGGCACCCAGCATCGCTCCGCTTCCCCCAGAGGAGCTCGGAAGTTAAACGTAACAGCAGCCTCTCTCCCGCGCCAAGTACTACAGGAGCGGAATACTAACTGGTTCATTTATTTCACTGATTACCATACGCAGGTATTAAAGCCTAAACGCTGTATCTCTTCCACTAGCTCTTTCAAATTAACCCTACAGTTTAAAGGAACACGACAACGCTCGAGGTCACCGTTTCTCCTCTGCCTGGCGGCAGGGACCGATGGGGAAGGCGGG